>NC_087349.1:70091451-70394481 GCF_030014295.1 Loxodonta africana | reverse complement strand
AGCTAGAAATTGAGATATATGAATTAAAAATAGCAGATTTTGTTTTCTAAATGAGTTCGAGGATGAGTGGCAAGTGTAAATATCTTTTTGGAAGGGCAATGTTTCAAATTAGTAGGTCTATATTTGTTAATATTTATGTATAATGCATTGTGCATTATATTACCCTAGAAACTTTAGGAAAATTTACATTGATTTCACAAAACTTGAAGGAAGTACATACTGATATTTTGAAATATGTAGTGTTTACATTGAATAGTGTGTCTATAGAGCTCCTCTGGAGCTATTATCTCTTATTGGTTCAAATCCTTGATTTTTATAAAATATCTAATCACATATCAATCTGATTTTTCTACTCTTTCCTAGGGAATTATGTGATTTTCCCTGGAAAATAGCATAATTTCCATCATAAACATTTATTTTATGTACAATCTATTTCTTAAATAACTATATAGAAAATTAGAGGTAAACATAAAATGAGGTGAGATGTTTAATAACAAAGACTTATCCACGTTATAGACCCTGCAGACCCTTTCCTCTCTGATTAATGTTTGAATTAATGATGGCATTAATTACTATAATTCAGCAGTATTTCCTTTCCACAAAATTTGTCATGTTATTTATGTTATATCTCATTTTTGTGAAACTTTTCTCGAACGAGACAATGCATAAACAAACATAAAAACAAACAAAATATCTAAGAGGAACTTAAATTCTCAAGCTTGATGTTCTTCTTAGACAATTACCCATGTCGTTTTAAATCCCATTCTAATTGTTTAGCTCATGGCATTTAGTCTGAATAGACTTTGGGTATTGTCTGTCAGAAACAAGTCCTGCCTGTTCTTTTGCTGTAGAGCTTAGAATAAAGAAGCAATGTAGTTGTTATGAAAAAAAAAAAAAACCTTAATAGTTTGAATAACTAAATTCCCATTTGCTTTGGCCCCTTAAAAGAACAACTAGTTAGTTCCAGGTTTAAAGGAAAATAAAAGCCTCTTTAATTTGATTATCTTAATATATAAGAACAGCAATTAAATAAATTGTCACACCCACAATATAACTCAGAGATAGAAAATAACACAAATTGACTAGTTGACTCTAAAGCCCACACAAAACAGGGAAATGTATGGGAATTCTATGGACCAGGGGAAAATGTGTCAGAGACCTAGTGGTAATAGATCAGAGAAAACATGATGGAAAATTCATCTTCAAAGAAGAATGCCCTAACCTAACAGAGGAAACACTGAGAATAGGCATGAGGCTTGCTGGATCAGAGGACTGGACAAAGGAAAGTAAAAAAGTGAGGAAAAGTTAGTATGGAAGAAGGCTGTGGTCTTTAGAATCTTGATAGAAAATAGAAAGCAGAGAGCAAAGACAAGGATCTTCCTGAAAAAAATCAGTATTTAAGAATTAGAAAAAGATAGAAAGAAAATATTGCCGTTTTTTTTTAAGCTGAACTTCAGTGTAGTGACTAAAGGAAACACTCTTGAACTAGATAACCTAGTAGTTCACCCAACAACTCCCCTATCCATTTCAAGATCACATATTAATGTTAGTCCAGGAAAATCCATCACAAATAACGAGCAAGAAAAAGAAAAAAAAAAAGCGAGTGTTCACATCCATTACTGTAATAAGAAATGACAAATACATATATATATATATAGAACATGAACACAAGGTATGATTAAAAAAAAGAAAGATAAAAGTAATACATATTCTCTCTTATCTCTTGCCTTTGAGTTGAATCTGACTCATAGCAACCCTATAGGACAGAGTAGAACTGCCCCACATTGTTTCCAAGGAGTGTCTGGTGGGTTCAAACTACCGACGTTTTGGTTAGCAGCCATAGCTTTTCACCACTATCGACCAGGGTTTCTATATTCTCTCTTGGACATCTGATAACAGTATTCACTTTCAAGATGATTTATTAAATTTCTTTCTATTTCTGTCATGATTTCAATCAGCTCCCATTTCGCAGCCTCCTTTTCGTCTGTTTTTATTCTGAGTCACTGAATGTCTAATTCATGGTGTTATTTCCTATATATAATTGAACTTAAATTATATTTTCTTCAAATTGTAGTGTCATAGTCAAATTTCTTCTATTTCACTGCTTTTTTCTATGTGTATATGTGTGTGCTTGTGCACTTCCATCTGTTGAATAGTTTTGGTTTTTATTTTCTTTATAGAATATTCACATTTTTTGTCCTTAAGTTTATCGTAAAAGTTGTTCCAATGTTGTCTTCAATGGATTTTGCTGTCAAGATATCTGATACAAAATTGATTTCTTCCCTTTATAAATGATGTTTTACTTTGTCTTTAATATCTAGTATTATCTGCGTTAACTTTCCCAAGTAAACAGTGGAGTCTTTTAGTATGAGAAATGAGATACGGTTAAATGTCAATAAAATTTTCTTAAATTATAATTATAAATTTTAATCCTGATCCATGTTGTTTTACTTTTAAGTAATTATAAGTATTTTGGATTTTCTTTGCTTGTCATCTATAATTTTTTCTCTGACTTTTCTACCTTTTTAAATTTTATTTTTATTCTTGATTCTTTTCATTTCTATTCAATTCACAGCTTCGACTAAAAATAAAATAGGGACAGGATGAAAGAAAAGTAAAAATATTTTATTTGATAATGCTCTTAAGTACATATATCAATAAATATTAAAGAATTAAAATAAATTCAGCGACAAATGCAAAAGGTTAAAAACCTAACAGAAATAAGGACATAATGTAGAAAAATGCAGAAATTATAGCAGAAAAGACAAATATAGATGCAATAATTGAATAAATAATTTGGTTCTTTTAAAAATAAAAAGATGAATAAACCACCAGTTATAATCTAACTTGAAAAGATAAAAAAGCACAATTATATAAAATAAGAAATTAAAAAATAACTATTGCAAAAATTAAAAAAAAAAAGAAGAAGAAAATTACCTCGTTTTTAAATCTATGTAAATAAACTTGAAAGCCCAGACGGAAACTTTTGGTCATTGTTGTTAGGTGCCGTCGAGTCAGTTCCGACTCATAGCGACCTTATGCACAACAGAACGAAACACTGCCCGGTCCTGAGACATCCTTGCAATCGTTGCTTTGCTTGAGCTCATCCTTGCAGCCACTGTGTCAATCCACCTCTCTGAGGGTCTTCCTCTTTTCCACTGACACTGTACTCTGACAAGCATGATGTCCTTCTCCAAGGACTGATCCCTCCCAACAACATGTCCAAAGTACTTAAGAAGCAGTCTCGCCATCCTTGCTTCTAAGGAGCATCCTGGCTGTACTTCTTCTAAGACAGATTTGTTCATTCTTTTGGCAGGCCATGGTGTATTCAATATTCTTCACCAACACAACAATTCAAAGGCGTCAACTCTTCTTCGGTCTTCCTTATTCATTGTTCAGCTTTCACATATATATGATGTGATTGAAAATACCATGGCTTGGGTCAGGCACACCTTAGTCTTCAGGGTGACATCTTTGCCCTTCAACACTTTAAAGAGGTCCTTTGCAGCAGATTTGCCCAATGCAATGCGTCTTTTGATTTCTTGACTGCTGCTTCCATGGCTGTTGATTGTGGATCCAAGTAAAATGAAATCCTTGACAACTTCAATCTTTTCTCCTTTTATCATGATGTTGCTCATTGGTCCAGTTGTGAGGATTTTTGTTTATTTTATGTTGAGCTGTACTCCATACTGAAGGCTGTGGTCTTTGATCTTCATTAGTGAGTGCTTCGAGTCCTTTTCAATTTCAGCAAGTAAAGTCATGTCATCTGCATAATGCAGGTTGTTAATGATTCTTCCTCCAATCCTGATGCCCCATTCTTCTTCATATAGTCCAGCTTCTTGTATTATCTGCTCACCATACAGACTGAATAAGTGTGATGAAAGAATACAACCCTGACGCACACCTTTCCTGACTTTAAACCAATCAGTATTTCCTTGTTCTGTCCGAACAACCGCCTCTTGATCTATGTAAGGGTTCCTTACGAGCACAATTAAGTGTTCTGGAATTCCCATTTTTCACAATCTTATCCATAATTTGTTATGATTCACACAGCCGAATGCCTTTGCATAGTCAATAAAACACAGGTAAACATCCTTCTGGTAGTCTCTGCTTTCAGCCAGGATCCATCTGACATCAGCGATGATATCCCTGGTTCCATGTCCTCTTCTGAAACCAGCCTGAATTTCTGGCAGTTCCCTGTCGATATACTGCGGCAACTGTTTCTGAATGATCAGTGATAGGATAATATCCATATGCCTACGAGGAAGACCAGTTAATAGGACTATTCAAATTTACGCACCAAACACTAGGGCCAAAGATGAAGAAATAGAAGATTTTTATCTGCTGCTGCAGTCTGAAATTTCAACATGCAATCAAGATGCATCGATAATTACTGGTGACTGGAATGCAAAAGTTGGAAACAAAGAAGAAGGATTGGTAGTTGGAAATACGGTCTTGGTGATAGAAACAATGCCGGAGATCGAATGATAGAATTTTGCAAGACCGAGTTCTTCATTGCAAATACCTTCTTTCACCAACATAAACAGCAACTATACACATGGACCTCCCCAGATGGAACACACAGAAATCAAATTGACTACATCTGTGGAAAGAGGCAATGGAAAAGCTCAATATCATTAGTCAGAACAAGGCCAGGGGCCGACTGTGGAACAGGCCATCAATTGCTCATATGCAAGTTCAAGCTGAAACTGAAGAAAATCAGAGCAAGTCCATGAGAGCTAAAATATGACCTTGAGTACATCCCACCTGAATTTAGAGACGAACTGAAAAATAGATTTGATGCATTGAACACTAGTGACTGAAGTTGTGGAATGACATCAAGGACATCATACATGAAGAAAGAAAGAGATCACTTAAAAGACAGAAAAGAAAGGAAAGATCAAGATGGATGTCAGAGGAGACTCTGAAACTTGCTCACGAACGTCAAGCAGCTAAAGCAAAAGGAAGAATTGATGAAGCAAAAGAACTGAACAGAGGATTTCAAAGGGTGTCTCGAGAAGACAAAGTAAAGTATTATAATGACATGTGCAAAGAGCTGGAGATGGAAAACCGAAAGGGAAGAACATGCTCGGCATTTCTCAAACTGAAAGAACTGAAGAAAAAATTCAAGCCTCAAGCTGCCATGGTGAAGGATTCTATGGGGAAAATATTAAATGACACAGGAAGCATCAAAAGAAGATGGAAGGAATACACAGAGTCATTATGCCAAAAAGATTTAGTCGATGTTCAACCATTTCAAGAGGTGGCATATGATCAGGAACTGATGGTACTGAAGGAAGAAGTCCAAGCTGCTCTGAAGGCATTGACGAAGAACAAGGCTCCAGGAATTGATGGAATATCAATTGAGATGTTTCAACAAACAGATGCAGCACCGGAGGTGCTCAATCGTCTATGCCAAGAAATATGAAAGACAGCTTCCTGGCCAACTGACTGGAAGAGATCCATATTTATGCCTATTCCCAAGAAAGGTGATCCAACCGAATGCGGAAAGTGGATATTTTTTAGAACGCATGAAACTCCAATGGAGATAAAATCTCTAGAAGTCTAGTGCCCATAAAAGAAACAGATGAAGTTATCAAGGAAGTGCAGCTCCCCTCCCCACCCTCCACTGCCCGTAAGTGACCGATCCCTGGTAGTTTCAGGAAATTCTACCTAATATTCACAATGTAGAGAGTTCCACCGCTACTTAAACAATTTCCGTGAATGCCAGCATAAGAAAAATTTATGGTGCAAGGATAAACTGATAGTAAATTCTGATGTAGGCAGTACGAAAGGAAATACAAACTATTATTTGTGATTATTGATGAAAATTCAAATAAAGTATTTGCAGAAATTAAATGTAACTTATAAAGATAACACATAAAATCAAGTGAGGTATGTTTCAGAAAGTGAGAAGGGAATTCAATTATTATTTTAACATGGACATACATGAATATTATTCAACATATTAGCAGATTTGATGAGCAAAATCACACAATCTCCTCTATAGATTCATTGTACAATAGAGCTCTCTCTTTTTGACTAGTTCTTCCCCTGACCCTGGATGTAATTTTGGTATGGAGTATAGCTTATCCAACACTCTCAGATAATAAAAATTTCTCCAGTCACTTTAATCCAAAGTGAACCTCAGTTTGATAATAATATCCAGTTCAGTATAATTATCAACATTCTAACCTTCATTCTAATTTTAATCTCCTGCTTGAGTCTGCTGTGGGGAAGATATCTGCCATGGGTAAAAGGAAAGTAATCAGATGATTCTCTCTTCAAGTCTACTCATCCCTTTTCCCCAGCTTGCTAATTGTAGTTTCTGACACATCAACCATCAGACATGGGGCGGCAGAGGTGGCGGGGCGGTGAATAAGAGGTAATGGACTGGGAAATTCTCTCTTGACCTTTCAGTTGTAAACTGGATTTGACACCTTCTTGTTGGATATGCGATTAAGGTCACTCTTTCTTTTTTGAGCAGCTTTGTGATTTCCTCACATACCATTCCTATCTCTATAGATCATCCTTCTATTGTCTCTGGACAACCAGGCGGACATCTGCAGCATTTTTTTTTTTTTTTTTTTTTTGCTGAGTTGTTCTTTCACTTTCACATGCTTTTCTTTGGAAATTTATTAAACAAAAAAAGCAAAAAAAAAAAAAAAACACTGATTCTTTTCTACCTGTGGACATTATCTGTTTCTCTAATTTGCAAGCATATGTTGCTTTAGTCAAATCCTTGCCATTTAAATAAATGCCAACTAATTATCATATTTTTTTTTTCTAAAGAATTGCTGCTTCTACCTTTCGCTTGGCTTCTGCAGTCTCATTTATAGGCTGAAACTGGGTGATTGTCTAAGGGTTACAGCAGCAGTTTTCAATCAACTCCTTTGTTGTCATTTGGTAGCCAAGTAAAGTTAGAGAAAAGCACATTCTTCAATTCTTTTGGACTTTACTATTTTCATTTAATATTACAGAAGGTTAATTGTGAAGTCTTTGTCAGTATCATGCCAAATGGAAATGATTTATTTAACTCAGGATTTGTCTTTATTTCTCTAACGGAAAAAAGGAAAATCTAATATTATTTCTTGAGTTTGAGCTTAACCTCTGGTCTTACGTACTTTATAGGAAACAAAACAGCTGGATTTGAAACAGGTCCTCAATTTCTGAACAGTGATGTAATTTCTTCTCTAAAAACTTTTCAATAGTTGCAAGGTGTTTTTGGTCTTTGTGTAAGAAAATATGCTATTTCTTTTAAGCAATGTTCTTGTCCTTTCTTGTATCTGTTGTTAACAGTACTTGTTACTTGATTAAGTTACCGGGAGAAACAAGACCAGAGTGACAATCATACAGTATGGCTATCAAAGATGCAATATTGTATCTCTCCCCTTGGTTCACGGTTCAGTGTACAAGCGTACAAACATTTTGCAATGCCCATCATTGCAGCCACATATGAATTACAAGTTATTCTTTACAATAATATATTTTGCCCTGCCCGCCCCACTTGAGTTTGACAGAAGAAAATACTACAGTTGATTAAATTTATGTTTTAACGAAAAGTAAGTTCAGATGAATCTTAGGAAAGCTTTCTACTTTTGGATATCTAGTTTAGCTAAAAGGATATAAATATTACCAAAATCAAGAATATAAAACAGTAAACAAACATCTATGCAACTATGCATCCATGCCATTATTCATAAAGGATATATTATAGCAATATTTCCTTTTTACAGAACCATCAGATATTGATGGTATTAATACCTAATGTACATACGTATCCTACTTAGGTAGTCAGATGTACCTAAGGGAATAATAATAAAGTATACTTTATGATATAGTTGTACATAAAAATGCACAATAATATGCAAGACTATTAAAGAAATATTCCAAATAAAGGGTTCCTCTTTGTGAGTGAGTTAATTCAGCATTTATGACTGCTGGGAAAAACAAGATGAATAAGAACAAAGTTCTGTCAAGTAGACAAAAAGGACCCGTACATTTCTAACTATAATCAATACCAAGATGTGGACATTGCAATAATAATAGTATAAATAGGACAATAGATGTCCAGAAAATCATATATTAATATGAAAAGGGTAATCATGAACTATTTATAAAGAAGATAAATTTGAGCTGAAGCTTAAATTTTCAGGTAAAGAGGTGTCATTTTAATTATAAGTAGGGGAAACAGATGAAAATATATTTAAAGCACTCAAGAGAACCCAACCAAAAAATCCTGTGGCCACCTAGTCAATTCTGATTCATAGTGACCCTGTAGGACAGAGTAGAACTGCCACATAGGGTTTCCAAGGAGCTTTAGGTTAAAAGCTGAGTCCTTAACCACTGCATCACCAGGGCTTCACATTCTGAGAACAGAAGGAAGAAATGTGAGTTAAAATCAAAGATACAGGGAAAGATACCATACCTCCTTTACAAGTATACAAAAGGAGGTAAACTCTAAAGGTTGGTCAGAACCAGATAATGAAGTCATGTTAATGAAAGAGGCCTGCTTTCAGGCTGTGGTAAATGAAAAGTCTAGCCAGCACAAAATCGGAAGTAGAGAGATAAGTGTTGATAAAATGTTGGGATCCCATTTTACCCACAGTCAATGGTGGGAAACCCTGGTGGCATAGTGGTGAAGTGCTATGACTGCTAATGAAAAGATCAGCAGTTCAAATCCACCAGGTGCTTTTTCTTGGAAACTCTATGGGGCAGTTCTACTCTGTCCTTTAGGGCTGCTATGCGTCAGAATAGACTCGATGGCTGCAGGTTTGTTTTTTTTTTTAGTCGGTGGTGAGACAGATACTCTTGAAGATGGTTTTACTTTTCATCAAGTGGCTGACAAGAGGTGGAATGATCAGATCTTTATTTAAGACAAATGTTGCTAACAGTAATCTGGAGACTGGCCTGCAATGGGAAATAGTTTGAGAAAAATACCTATTGGCCTAAGGATTTTTCAATAGTGGCACTAATGACATTTGGGGTGAGAAAAATTCTTTGTAATGGGGAACTGTTCTGTTGATTATAGGATGTTTAGCAGCGTCCCTGCACTCTATCTACTTGATACCAGTATCACGCCCTCATCCCCCAGTTGTGACAAACAAAAATTTCTCCAGACATTGACAAATCTCCTCTGGGGACAAAATCATCCCCTCCACCTCCCCATCTCACATTGAGAACTACTGGTCTACCACAATTGTTCAGAGATAAGTGCAAAGGAAGGGTAGAGATTTTAGAGGTAGAAGAGCAGGACTTCATTGGACATGCTGGGCAACAGAGAAGGAGAAATCAATAATGATACTTCATTAATTATCTAGATTTGAATGACAGGATAGGCGATGATGACATTAACTAAACTCTAGACTCCTGGAGCAAGACCAGGTATGAGGAGGAAAGAACGATTGCATTTGCAGCATATAAGGTGTGAAGTGCCCATAGAATAAGACAGAGGAATAGACCAGACACTTGGAAATTTGAATCAGGAAATCTATAAGGGAGTTTCATTGGAAAAATAAAATAATTTTGTGAAAGTGATTTCAGAATTATCATACTATTTACTTGGAAAAATCCCCATCCTATTCACCTCCACACTATCTCCATCCATGTATTTTTACCTTTCCAAAAGATGTTTGGCCATAATAATTTAATTAAGACTATTTAGTTCCTGTGGCCAAATAATTTGTGGTTTATCAAACAATCATTCTTCTTTTTTCTCAAATGTGTTCTGGTTTTAATTTGGCAGCAATATGCCCACTAAATTATTCCCCTCCGTCAGCTTTAGGCCATAAACCATGACTGAGCTAAGCAATTTTGGTTGGGTATGGTTGACCCGTTTACCTTTGCCAGGGATTAGTTTCAGGGTTGGCATATGACCAAATTCTCAATAATGAGTGTAATGGAAGACTGCTGGGACACTAATGAGAAAGATTTTTCTTTCTGCTGAAAAATGAAGTCCATGAAGGAATAAGGACTTCATTTTACCTTTGGTTGCTGTTATTTGAGTACATGATTTTCAGAGTTGATACAGACATGTTGCAACCATGAAAGGAGATACTGTTAATACAATGAGAATTGCAGAGCACAGAGAGGATGAAAGAACTGGGTCCATGTCAACACACTGATATTCTCCAGAACTGTCTAACTTTAAGTAACTTTAACCTTACTGCAATAAGGAAAAAAAAAAAAAAATCTTTTCATTGACTAAGACATAACTATTCAGACATTTTAACACAGATTTGATAGTGTCTTAACAGATAGATAAATACCTGCCGTTCAGTTGACTCCAACTCACGGAGACCTTATGTACAATGGAGCAAAATGTTGCCTGGTCCTGTGTCATCCTCGTGATCTCTGCCATGTTCAAATCCATTGATGTGGTTAATGTGCCAGCCCATCTCACTGAGGGTCTCTGTCCTCATCCCTGGCCTTCTACATCACCAAACATGACGTCCTCCTCCAGTAATTGATCTCTCCTGAGGACATAACCAAAGCAAATGAGTTGGACAATGTTCTGTTGTGAACCATAAGGTTTTCACTGGCTAATTTTCAGAAGTAGATCTTCAGGCCTTTCTTTTGTGTCTTAGTCTAGAAGTTCTACTGAAATCTGTCCACCATAGATAACCCTGCTAATACACCCTATTGACTATCCCATTACCTGACATTTCACATTTACAAAAATAGTAAAAAAATCTACTATCTGAATATTTTGCACATTAATAATGTATATCTGGCAGTAACGAATGCCAAGGTGTGAGGTGAGAGTAATGTTGGCTGTGATGGTTAAGGTTATGTGTCATCTCGGCTGGGCCATGATTCTCAGTGGTTTGGCAGTTATGAAATGATGTAATTTGGAAGTTATGTAATGATGCAGTTATCTTCTATTTTGTGATCTGATATGGTCATCCTCCATTTTTGCGTAACACTGATTTCCCATAACAACCTGGTCTTTGGAACCTAACCATGCCAGTAACTGAGGATAGGGTTTACTCGAAATACTGGTGGCATAGCTTCCAGCATCACAGCAGCATGCAAGCCACCACAACAGACAAACTTACAGACGAGTGATGGATCTTAACTGAGATAATGCATCTATCTATCTATTTGTAAGAGAAAATCATTAAACTAGAAGTTTCTCTAAGGAAGAGAACAAACTAATGCATAGTAATTGGGTCAAGAGGGTGGCAAAAGAATACAAGCACAATTCCTCCATGTATTTTTTGTTAATAAATACATATTAATATTAGGTTAGTTAGCCATCTGTGAAAGCAGAGAGAAGAAGAGCAAATCAAAAATCACCTTTCTTTTGCCATCATATTAACCATTCTTTTCTGAATTGTTTTATGGACTCCTTTCCAAGTTTATGAAATTATGTCAATCTTGGAATTGGTAGGCTCTTGCAAAAAAAAAAAAAAGTTCTTATTCATAAAACAAAAGTTTTTTTTAAATCATTAATTCCACCTTAAAAAGAGGATTTCTGAAGTGTATAATTTTCAGTCATTTACTAATTTTTCTTCTCTCTTTTCCCCGATCTTAAGAGCAGACATAATTCCAACTTAAAATATTTTTCCTCTCTAAGTGGAAAGGATGAAGATGTGTTATGAACGTTGGAAATCCACTTAGCTTCATCAGTGATTGCTGTGTAGCTGCAGATAAGTAATTACTTTTTAATAAACTGAGATGAGAATCTTAATCATTAATAAAATTTGTCAGGTGTGGCAGAATCCCAGATGCTTGCATAATTCATCTCATCCCCCCGTTTAAGTAAAATCATCTGGGAAATATGGCTAATTGCTTGTAGTATGAAAATATGTCTAAATACAAGAGTTTTTTAAAATGTAACAATGATTTAATTTGTGGAAATTCATCCAACAACTACAGAAGAAATACGACTTGGATTTAAAAAACATGCAAAAAAAGAGATCAGATCTAGGATTGATTAAGATATGAAATGGTATTACTGCTTGAGATTGACAAGAAAGTAAAAGCAATCAGGTGACCCACAATACAAAAAAAAAAAAAAAAAAACCTGTTACTGTCGGGTTGATTCTGACTCATGGCAACGTCATTTATTACAGAGTACAACTGTTTCATAGGGTTTTCTTGGCTATAGTCTTTACAGAAGCAGATTACCAGGAACCTCTGGGCAGGTTTAAATTGTCAACCTTTGGGTTAGTAGTCAAGCACAAGCTATAAGGGAAATGATACCCTGCTTCTATAATTGGAATGAGACGGACTTGGGGAGGATCTTGAACAGTAGCAACATCCTTTGTCTTGTACAGGGGGAAGTGTTTTCTGAGCCAATTTGAGTGTATAGTAGCACAGTCATATGGAACGACTTCTCCTTCATCAGGATATAAAAATGTGGGAAGGTGTCTTAAGCTGGGTTCTCTAAAGAAGCAAAACCAGTGAAGCATATATCACACACACACACACACACACACGTGTGTGTGTATATATTTATACGGAGAAAGAGAGATTTATCTAGAGGAAATGGCTCATGTGGTTGTAGATGCTGGCAAGTCCCAAGTCCATGGGCCAGGTGTCAGGCATCAGGCTGTAGGCTTCTCTTAACTCAGGTAGCTGCAGGGGCTGATCGACCCAAGACCCTCAGGTCAGACGGCAGGCTGCTGGCTTATAGCCGTGAAGGCTTACAAATCCAAGGTCAGCAGGTAAGATGGGCAGGCTGCAGGTCCAAGTCCCAAGAACTGGAGGTCAGGTACTGATGAACCAAATGCAGGATCCAAAACAGAGCAAAAGCCAGCGAGCTTTGGCAGAAAGTCCACATATATTTGATATAGGCCACACCCCTAAGGAAACTCCCTTTCAACTGATTGGCTACTCATAGCAGATCTCATCATCATGGTGATTACATTATATCAGATGTCATCACTGAGGTGATTGCATCATTATATGACTGCCAAACTATATCGTAACTGCCAAACCACTGAGAATCATGACCCAAGCTGACACACAACCTTAACCGTCGCAGAAGGGATCTTAGAAAGTACGGAATTCCAGATTGTGTGGGTGTGTTTCTCATTCATATAAAGCTCAGAAAAAATAGAAATCAATTCACCTAGGAAGTACTTTATGATAGAACCACCTTTTTCAGTTTGTCACTTTATTGGTAATCCTTCAACACCAAGTAGAAATTGTGTTTGGATAATATTAAGTTCTATTTGTTTGAATATTATTCTGAAGTTGCCTCTTACTATTTGTTTCACGTGACTGTCTCATTAAACACTCATATACACAAACTTTGCTCAAATAAATATGTGTTTCAAAGACTGTGGTAAGGAAATGTGTTTTCTATCCTTTTTTAACCCTTCTCTCTTTATCATCGTTGCCACAGTGCTTTAGATACAGTAGAAAGTAAAAAAATTAAATTAACCAATTGATTTTTCTTTTTTTAGTGAAACTCATACACATGCAACAAAATTAAGCTCCATTTAATGGTTATTCATTTAACCAACCTGCAGTTGAGGACATTTTAATATATAAATTAATAAAAACTAATCTTTTGAAAAATACATAAATCTCTTAAGCATATAAATTCATCTCCTGTCATTTCAGCCCAAACTCTGATGACAAGTTGTTGTTATCAAAAATAGGCAAAGTAGCTGCTAAGTGTAAAAATTTTTGACAGCATTTCACAGCTGTTTCCTAAGATGTCGTTCCCTGTATACTTGGGAGAGCCAAGTTAAACATTTTGCACTGTTAATCTTAAGAAACTGTCATAGTAAAAGCTTTACAAGATGAATCAAGAGTGAATCAACATCAGTAGTTCACTATAATATTCCTATTTTTAAAAGGATCAATTTCTCCCTAGAAAGTGAGCTTTATCCTCCATTAAACTTCCAGGACATTCACCGAGAGGGCTTTAATAGCTCTCTCAATAGTATTTTCCTTAGCAGAAGATAATAATATTGACGTGTTTTATAGAAGCATTTTGTGTGATAACAGTTAAAAATTATCTCTAAATTCTGGGGACCCGTGAACTCATATCAAAAACCATGTAAAGCTACAGTTTTACATCTCTTATCTAATGTTAATTTCTCTCTGAACTATGTTTTCTTTGGGGAATTTGAAAAAAAATATTTTTTTATATTAGAGTATGCTTGAGACAACAGTATTTTCATTTAATTAAAAGGGTATAAATGAGAACACCAGAAATGTGACAGCATTAAAAATCCAAAGTGTGTGTGTGTGTGAAGCCATTTGTGAACCTTGAGTGTAGGACTTAGGTGAGAAGTACCTTATAGCTTATCAGTCCTTGGATTTTCCTTGCTAACATAGTTATAAACATGGATGGCTGGTCAAAATCGAAGAAAAGCAATATTAATTTTAAGAAGGGTTTTCTTACATGCATTTGCAGTAAACCATTTCTTTTTAGTGACCGTAAGGTTTATGCACTATCAACATAACACATCATGCCTGGTTTCATCTGCAATTATAAAATGTCATCTTCCAAGATGTGATAAACTCAGCAGGCTGAAGTGGATGCAGTTCACTAAAGCCCTTGACTCCAGCTTTAAGTAAAACTTTTGCTTGAACAGGTTAAAAAACAGGATTAAAAAGGGGGAAAAGGCAGCTAGATTTTTATTTTGCAATATTGTATAATCAATAGTGTATACTCAAGAAATCTCTGAAAGCATAAGGACACGTTTTGCCTTGGTGATAGATTATCTGACAGAAATACAAAAATATAAATATAGAACCTGAAAAGTATTGTATATCAGAAAAAAGCTTTAAAAAGTACAGTATAAAGATACTGTGGTCCCTTTTAAACTGTGAAATCGGTCTTGGGAGTAAAGTCTGTAATAAGATTTCATGCTCTCATAACAACTAGCACAGTACTAGGCATATAGCAAGTTTATGCCTTGCAAAGTTGTTATGAAATGTTAAAAAATTCTAATTTGTAAGCATTACAGAACTATAACTGCACTCTTGGAAAACTCAATATCCTAGATGGTAATTTTAGAAGATCATTTGAAAAATTTCTTGTGTCCCAAGCAGTTCAAATGACAGTACGCCTACTCCTTGCTTATAGACTATCTAGTTATTTGACATTTCATATTTACAACTATAGTAAAAGATCTACTGACTATATTGCATATTAGCGATGAACCTCTAGCAGTAAAGAATGCCAAGAGGCAAGGCAGGAGTAATGCTCGCTGTGATGGTTAATATATGTCAAGTCAGTTGGGCCATGATTCTCAGTGGTTTGGCAGTTATGTAATGAGGTAATTTGGCAGTTATGTAACTATGCAGTCATCCTCCATTTTGTGATCTGATGTGGTCATCTCCCCTTTTTGCAAAACACTAATTTTTGCATAACGACCTGGTCCTTGGAACCTAACCATGTCGATCAGTGAGGAGGGAGTGTATAATTTCTTCATACAATACTTAATCAGTTTCTGTTATCATCAAGAACACAGATGCTCATGAAAATTTTGAAGTTGAGTTTTTTTTTTTAATCAGATATATGTAGAACAGAGATGTATACAGACATTTTACATTTTTTAATTGGTGGTGATATGTTGTGGAAATCTGTCTTACCTTTTTGGACCTGCCTCAAGGATCACAATCATATATGAATCATCTCGTGTGTAAATTGTTTCCCCAACCAGACATACTTATCAGGCTGACCAAATTAGCATAGAGTAGATTCAAGAAAGTTAGGAAGAAATCGGAGAATAAATTTTTAAAGCTTCATATTAATTTATTTACCATATAATAAGAATGCAATACAGTTCAAAATTAGAGTTTTTAATGCTTTTATTTGCAATAAAATAAAACTACCTAATTATAAAGGCAATTGCCTGCATATTGTGAGAAAAAAAAATTAGTTCTGATTTCACAAAGTTTTTGTCCCCCTGCTGGTATGCAAATAGTTACTTAGCAGGAATCATTACCCAATGAAAATTATCATGAAGTATTAACGACCTGATAGAAGAATGTTCCATAGAAAAGAATCTATAATGTTAGATCCAGAAGGAAACGCTGAAATTTTTTTTTTGTTAAATCCTTTCATCTAGAAGATAATTAATTTGTTGTTGTTGTTGTTAGGTGCCATCGAGTCAGCTCCGACTCACAGCTACCCTATGTGCAACAGGACAAAACACTGCCCTGTCCTGTGCCATCCTTACAATTGTTGTTATGCTTGAGCTCATTGTTGCATCCACTGTGTCAATCCACCTCTTTGAGGGTCTTCCTCTTTTCCGCTGACACTGTATTCTGCCAAGCATGATGTCCTTCTCCAGGGACTGATCCCTCCTGACAACATGTCCAAAGTATGTAAGATGCAGTCTCGTCATCTTTGCCTCTAAGGAGCATTCTGGCCGCACTTCTTCTGAGACAGATTTGTTCGTTCTTTTGGCAGTCCATGGTATATTCAATATTCTTCACAAACACCACAGTTCAAATTAATTTGGGAGGTCAGAAATCTGAAATAATGTGCCACAGCTAGTTAGAGTCAGACTTAGGACTAGAACTTAAGTCTCTTAATTTACAGGCCAATTTTATTTCCATTAACATGCAAATTTTCACTGGACAGATTATAATCATTACCTACTATCCCTCTCTTGGTAGAAGCTCTCTACTTTGTGTTAACATTCATATGGAGGAAATCAGTATGATCTTATACTGTGAGATAGCTCTCTAAATTAGTTTTCCAGAAAAGATTCAGGCTAGTTTGAGAACTATTGTAACATAAAAAATAAAAAAGCACAACTTCAGAGATTTATCTTTATAAATATATGGCGAAAATCATTAGATTAACCTCTCAGACTTTATCATTATGCAGCTTCTATTTACTAAATTTTGTCTCTTGCAAAGTTTCCTATAAAATAGTTTAATACCTAATTTGAGGTTTAAGAACAGTGATAGAGTCACCATGATAAGAAAGACACAGCAGTTAATGGTACAGTTACAATCAAGGTTTTAAATCTGGAATTAGAATGAAAGTGAAGGCTGCCAAAGATCAGGTGATAAGCTGAAATAAGGAAGAAATGTGGTTATCCTACCACCAAGAGCCTCCTGCTTTGAGATGGGTAAGTTTGTCCAACCTGTGAGAACAGCTTTGCTCAATGATGCTGAGAGAAGCAAGCTGAGAATTACCAGCAGTCTCTTGAGTGGACTTGGCTCAGTAGTGCCTTATCTAAGGAGAAATGATTGGGCTGATTGCCCTGGCCAAGGCCGAGATTCAGATGATGGCAGCTAAAGATAAACATGGAAAGAGGTATTTAGGAGAAAGGAGCAGAAGTGGATTAGGCTCAGGTGTATAGGCACGGCAGCAATTCAGAACAAGATGAGTTACTCTTCAGGTTGTACAAGTTGGAAAGAATACATCCAAAGTAACTTTTAGGAAACACAGAGCTTTGCCAAAGTTTCTGAAAGTGGGCATTTTTCACTCAGCTGGATTTTGTCTGAATAAGCTACCAAACTGGAACACATTTCTCGATGGAGCTCCATTCCAGTGTTATCAGGAGGGAAGTGGGGGTGCTTCAATAGGATAGGCAATCATTTGGAGATCTTGTTTAGGAATCTCTGAGCAGGAATATCCCTTGGCTAACATCTGAAATTTCCATTGTACAGGTTTATGTTGTAGCTGAAAGTGAAAATATATTATCTTTTTTACATTGCCATTCTAAGTGGATAAAATTTCAGAGAGAGGGAACCCACTTAAGAATGGCACCTGTTCATTCCCATTCAATCTATGAAATAGATAATGATAATAATAATAACTAGACCTGATTCCAGGTAGAATACAATTTGGTAGCTGAGGTTAAGGAGTCCCTGGGTGGTGCAAACAGTTAAACACTGTACTAGCTGATAGGTTGGTGGTTCAAACCCACCCACAGATGCCTGAGAATACAGGTCTGAAAAGTAATAGCCTTGAAAACCCTATGGGGCAATTCTATTCTGCATACTTGGGGCTGCCATTAGTCAAAATCAACTTGACGGGCAACTAAACAATAGCTGAGATTAAGACTCATATGAACTATTATTTGAAGAAATTACCCATGCATGAATTTTTCAGTAAGACTCAAGGTCAATGAATTTCAACATAATTTTTCTCAATAATGGCATTTTTCTTCCCACTCCCACCTCCCTATTTTCTGTAAGCCTTTTTCAGTTGACACCTCTTATTTGCATCTGAAATATAGCCATTAAAATCCTAATAGATCTGCCCTGCACTTAGATGTTATTTTGTTTGGTATTCTCAACCTGATCATATTTGAATCTATAAAGTTGAGTCTCTCTTTCTCTCTCTCTTAATCCCTACCCTTTTTTCTTTTCTCTTTAAGTCAGATCATTCCCCTTAGGGCCGTGGAATATTCTCTTTCAATAGATCTGGGTCAAGATGATCATAACTTTTTCCACTGGAATAGATGAAATACTATGATGCATCTCAGCCCAGCTGAATAAAGTTAGTTCAAATTCCAAATGGTACATTGCCTATATTTTGGTAAATCTCTAAGTACCTTTTAATATACCTACCAATGATCCCCCCCCCAAAAAAAAAAACAAAACCCACTGCCATCGAGTTGATTCCAACTCATAGCGACTCTATAGGACAGAGTAGAACTGCCCCATAGAGTTTCTAAGGAGCACCTGGTGGATTTGAACTGTTGACCTCTTGGTTAGCAGCCATAGCACTTAACCACTACACCACCTGGGTTTCCTACCAATGACCAAGAATCATTAATTCTATTAAAATGGACCCAGTGAAATATACTTGAGTTTTTTCCATTTGCTAGGTTTTGAAATGTGACAAGATACAAATAAGACAGAGGTCGGAAAAATTCCACCACCTCAAGCAGCTTGCTTGGCACATTGCTTAGATTTACATCCTGGTTCCTTTACATGAAAAGACCTGTAACTTTATGTTAAAATCCTGGATCTCCCCTCCTTAACTGCTGCCCCAAAACTAGAGGAAATAGGTGGAAACTGGTTTAGGCTCGATGTTAACATTCAGGATAACCTTTTAGACCTCATACTTAGTAACTTCCTCACCTCTGGGTGGAGTTTAACAGCCATTTTCTGAACAAGCAATGCATGAAGTTACAAGTAAACCCCATTGCGCCCACGTAGTAGGATTAAGAATGTTGCTGATGTAACTTGTATGAACTTCGGACTTGTAAATCCCTGAAAGTAATCTTTCCCACCTTGTCCTTGCTGAGCAGTCTTGGCGGAGGCAGCCCCAACTGTCCCCTTTCCTTGGGCAATGAAGTAAAGGTGTCTTTCTACTCTCCCACCTTGATCTCTTGTTTATTGGCTGAGACATATCACACAGAGCAGAACCTGGGGTTTCTACCCAGCAACACAGACATAATTGTGAAAATATTAATTCTCTGTTCTTTAAAGTTTAACTACATTTGTTTCTGGAATACCTATTGCTTAGTATTTCAATTCCCCTCATATTTAAGATTTTGAGCAAGTACAAAAAATAACAAATGAAAATATTCAATTTCACGGTAAAGTAATTTTGATGAGAAGCAAAATCACACTGAATACAGTTAACAAATTGTAGATTTAGTTCTCAGTTACCAGGAGACCGATTTTACACTGAAGGAAGTACTAGAATGATATAGTAGACCCATGGAATCCATTGATTGTATCAGGTACCCCTGCATCCATAAGTTACTGACTTCGGAATGCCTACTGAAGGCATAGCTAAAGTGCCAGTTTGGAGACAATTCTTACTAGGCAGTATATAAGCTGACTCAAATATTTTTATATGGCACTGTGTTCCCAATAGGAAGAATACATAGGTGCAAACCAAAGAATAGAGGCAGGAGCGGACCTACTTACTATTACTCCCAATGACCTGCCAGGGAACTTTGTATTTCCCACCTCTGCAACCCTGGCTCTGTAGTAGTAGAGGTCCTGGTGTCCAAAGGGACACACTTGTACCAGGGAACACAGAAAGTCTCCCATTGGGGCATAAACTATGTTTGCAACCTGATCCATTATGCTTCTTGTGTCCAGCAGACAATAGGAGTGTGCCTCCTTTGTACTCCCTTACCTAATTGTGACTATAAATATGCAGGTAAAGTAGAACCGGCCTAGGAAGGGAATTCAAGGGTTCGGTTACCTCAAGCATGATGATCTGTTGTACCACTAAACTAAGTCATTGATCTTAGCAGAGTTGGCAGCTGAGGGTGAGGGAAATGTAGAATAGCTAGTTGAAAAGAGAGATAGTGAGTATCAATGGCAACTTCAATACCAACTACAGCAGCAATGGCTATATTACTAGCCTCCTTTTTTTAAAGTTTCCCGTAAGGAAAAAAAGCTCATCAGAATCCTGGAGAATCTGCTTCCCAAATGCGTATGGAGAAGTGGATCTGAGCAGCTTAATGGGTAGACTGTATTTGACATGGAGATATGCTGTCCTAATCCCCTTTCAGGAAGGACTGGTCTAACTGTAGAAAGTGAAATCCGAAGGGAGCCTCTAGCTCTCAGAGAACTCCTTTGTGATCTGCCTCAGCTACAGAGAAGAGCTTTCCCAAGGTCAACCCTTTCCCCAAAATCTTGGCTTCAGTGATGGAGTGAGTTAGAGATATAAATACCCATCAGTTTGGGGCTGATGGACAATTCTTGCTCCAGAGCTCTCCACTAGGTTGCCCAAGGCTTTGTTGTGCCTGCATCACTGTTCAACTTTTTTCTGTCCTCAATTCCAACACCTTCTCTTCACATGCATCAATATCTTTTAAACATCTTGAGCTTCAGTATCCATCTCAGCATCCTCTTCTGGAGAATACATTTTGTGAGTTTTACCTTGTACTCAAACCTTATCAGGAGAATGTTTTGATTTGTAGCAAACACCAATCTTGTCCCTTAAGCAGAAGATTGCTGAATTAAAAGCGGTTAAGTCTCCAGTTCAATTAACAGCTATTTGGAGTAAATAAGCTGAGGAAAAGTAAGCCACTGTTTCAGATGTAACAATTGTGAACACCAAGGGGCTATGAGGGCATAGAGTTGCTCCAGGAGACTGATCATGAATAGACAATAATGCAATTGGTACATCAGTTCCTCACATGATCCCCTTCTACTTAACTGGCCCCTTTGACTCTCCCATTCTTTGCAACAGAAAAATTGTTTTCCAAAGGAATGTTTCTGTAGAGAAACTTTTCTTAGGCAAAGCCAAATTCGATTGCAGATACATTTATAAGCAAGATTGTTTGGCCTAAGTCTAGCTGATTTATTTTATAGGCTGTACATAATTAGCCAAAGAAATTCTCATGACTCTTACAACCACTCAAAAAAGAAAAAATGTAAAAATGCACTTATTTAATACAATCAACTGTTATCCAACTAACTCTCAGTGGTAAAAAGAGTTAACAACAACAAAAACGTATTCTTCTTAGTTGCCATTTCTATCATGTTAACAGTTTTTCCTAAATATCTGAGAACAAATATATGGAAATTTTGTAACACATAAAAGTGACCACAAAGGTATTGGAATTTTTGAGATGATGTAATGAGTACTTGAATTCTTTGAGCATCTGGATGTTTGGTATTTAATAATGGTCTGCTTTTCAGAGTAATGAAACATATAGCTCATTACATGCATGGTAGTCATCCTTTTCTACCTACTCAATAAAAAAAAAAAAAATAATAAACTTTTCTTTTCTTTTTCCTGGACAGCAATATACCCAGTGCAAAGACTAACTAAATGACTTTGAAGATAGAGCTGGCCAATGAGATGGATGTAAGTAGAAGATGGTGAAAGGAACTTCCCGGAATGCTTCTTCAGCCTGGGATATATAGCTAGCATCAGCCTTTTTGTGCCCATCCCTTCTCATCCTCATGCTTCTTTACCTGGAGTACAGGTGTGATGCCTGCCTGGTACTCCAACCAATTTGGAAAGTGAGGCAAAATTGAAGGTGGAAAACAAGTGCTAAAGGTAGTGCAGCACACACAAAAAAGGATATTGGTTCCTGATGGCACAATGTAGCTATCATACATACCATCTTAGTCGTCTAGCCCTGCTATAACAGATATACCACAAGTGGATGTCTTCAACAAAGAAAAAATTATTCTCTCACAGTCTAGTAGTCTACAAGTTCAAATTCAGGGCACCAGCTCCAGGGGAAGGCTTTCTCTCCTCTGTTGGCTTTGGAGGAAGAACTTTTTCATCTGTCTTCCCCTGGTCTAGGAGTTTTTCAGTGCAGAGACCCCCAGTCCAAAGGACACATGCCCCTGGCTCTGCTTTCTTGGTGGTATGAGGTCTCCCAGCTCTCTGCTCACTCCCATTTCCTTTTATCTCTTGCAAGGTGAAAGGTGGTGCAGGCCACACCTCAGGGAAACTTCCTTTACATTGGATCAGGGACGTGACCTAAGCAAGTGTGCTATATCCCACCCTAACCCTCTGTAATACAATCTAATCTTGCTTCATTAACCACAGACAGAGGTTAGGATTTACAACACACAGAAAAATACACCAGATGACAAAAATGGTGGACTATCACAAAATACTTTTTTTTTTTTTTTATCACAAAATACTGGGAATCATAGCCTAGCCAAATTAATACACACATTTTTCTGGGACACAATTCAATCAATGACACATGCCTACCCTCGATTCCCTTTCTCAGACTTATTTTACATGACAGGAATTTAACCTACCAATTTATTTAGGCTACTGTTATTTCTGGCTAATGTTACTAACCTCTGAATGAAATTCCTACAAGATAGAGTACTTTAGCCTGGCAGTAAGAACCACATTCATTCCATGCAGTTATTAAATAGGATGAAATCCATTTCCATGTTAGATATTTAACTCATATCTTGGTTTCCAGTTCTATGTGAAATATTGCCTTAATAATAGTTAAAGAATCATTTTTTCCTATGGCTGAACAATGGCAATTATAATATTTTATAATTATATATTATAAAATATATATTATTTTAAGCAACAATTTTAGGAACACAAAATCTAAAAATTTGAAATATTTTATGAATGGCTAGAATTATCTTTCATTAGTTTTAACTAGATACAGATATATTAAAAATTAGAATTGCTTGCAGCATCTTCAGTGGTCACTCATCCTTTATAATTAATCTCACACAAGAGAACATTTTTGTTAATCTTAAATGATTGCCTAATTAGTCATTTATCTGCATTTGGGGATTTGTAGCTACATGCTGATTTAATTAGAATGCTTGAAAAATCATTGAGTTTTGATGTTCCTTTTCTCTTTTATAAAAACATATTACTTGATAAAGATAAAATTTTGTTTAGATACAATGGAAGTGTATATGATCCAATAAGCTTTCTTTTTCAAATACATCATAAATTATACACTATATATGGGTCAGAATATTAAAAATTAACAACCCTGTCCCAAAATTAATTCTTGGAATAAATTAGTATTTACGGACATCCAAGTCAAACCCAACTCACTGCCGTTGAGTCGATTCCGACTCACAGCGACCCTATAAGGCAGAGTAGAACTGCCCGATAGAGTTTCCAAGGAGCGCCTGGTGGATTCGAACTGCCAGCCTCTTGGTTAGCAGCCGTAGCACTTAACCACTATGCCACCAGGGTTTCCATTTAGAAACATAGGGCTTACTTGATCATATTACCCTTGATGTCAAGCCAACTATAATCTGAGAACTTCAGAAAATACATTTTTTTTAATCTCTTAGTCTTCCATTTTTTACAATTTAGAGAATGTTATTTCACAAGCATCTGTTGTCTCAAATTATATTCATCACCTTAAAGCATAAGGGAGTTTCCATTATTATTTCTTTAATAGTCAACCAAAATTCAAATAATTGACTATATATGTCTTTAAAAGTTAAATATTAGAATGCTAGTTCCAAATTTGACTCAGCATGTTTCATTTAATGACTTTCAAATTATACAAAAAATTAAGTTTCTGATAATAAAATTTTGGAAGAGGGATATGCCCTGTGTTTCAGAAGAAAAGATATGCCATAAAGTTTACAAAGCTTAAACAAAGGCTGATTCTTCTCTTGAGTTCAAGAACAAAGCCTCAGTAAAGAACATGTCATCATTTTTGATATAGAAAAAACAAAAAAGTTACATTTTTCTCCTGTTCCTGTTACGTTCTTCCTCTGATCTGAACTAAGGCCTAAGATCTATTTGACTTTAAAAGAAGTACTCCTTTAGAAATTGTTCTTAGTTTACATTTATGTAATATTATTAATAACACACTTCTCAAATATATTTTCTATTATTTCTATATTAATAATATTGGAGTTATGTAGTGTTATCTTTAAGATAATACTACCTTTATAAGAGGTGCACGATTCTTCTACCACACTGTACTTCAGTTAAAAACATTTCCTCATCTTTGAAAGATATTTATAGAAAATTTAAGTTGTGACATAAAAAGTATTTCCTATCTTCCATATCTGTTAGCAAACGTTGACCTAATTTTTATTTGCCTCTTCAAATGTCAGAGAAAATTTACTGACAATTGGTGACCTTAAGTCTAATATCCATCAGTTTCATTTTAAATATCATTTATCTAATTAAAATGAATTTAAAAAGCACATCTAAACCTGTCTTTTATATTCTTAAATTGGAAAGAAAAGAAAATCTTAAGGTGTCTTAGACTGGGTTCTCTACAGAAGCAAAACCAGTAAAGTTTATAAATATCTATATAAAAAGACTTATATCAAGAAAATGGCTCATGTGGTTGTAGAGGCTGAAACATCCCAAATTCGTAGGTCAGGCTGGAGGCTTCTCCTGATTCACGTAGCCACAGGGGCTGACAAGCCGAAGAGTGGCAAGTCAGACATCAGGGCTATTGCTCACAGGATGAAAAGAACGATGAATCCCAAGATCAGCTGGCAAGACTGCAGGTAAGTGGCTAGTTCAATTCCCAGGAACTGGAGGTCAGACAAACAGGAGCCAGCTGCAGGATCCAGAGCAAACAAAAGCTTGAGAGCCTTGCCAAAGAGTCCATTTAAATTGGATGCAGGCCACAACCCCAAGGAAACTCCCTTTCAACTGATTGCCTAGTCACAGCTGATCTCATCATGAAGGCGATCACATTATATCAAATCTCATCACAGAGGTGATCGCATTATCATACTACTGCCAAACTACATCATAATTGCCAAACCACTGAAAATCATGGTCCAGCCAAGTTGACACACAACCTTAACAATCACAATTCACTCCTTCATCAATTTGGCAGCTGTACACATCTTCTTAAATCATTCATAATCTTTGAATGAAGATGATTATAAAGTCATACTTGTGCCTAACATGATACAAAAACACACATGCAACTGAAAATGTTATCCAAACAAAACCAAACCCACTGCTGTTGAGTCAATTCTGACTCATAGTGACCCTAGACGACAGAGTAGAACTGCCCCATAGAGTTTCCAAGGAGCGCCTGGCGGATATGAACTGCCAACATCTTGGTTAGAAGCCGTAGCACTTAACCACTACGCCACCAGGATTCTGAAAATGCAATAACCGTGTTTATATTTTATAAGTGAAGAAAACAAAAATATTTGATGCACACATGCAAAGCAGAAATACTCATAACAATTACAGTCCTTGTTTTGCAACTGGTCATGTGGTCGTACCTGATATTTCTAACTACCTTCTTCCACCACCCATTCCACATTCCCTTTTCTCTTAGGAAACATCTTAACTAGCTGTGGTTCTTTGTCTGGTGAGGTGACACAAATTTTCATTCCTGAAGGTTCTGGGCCACTAGTAGTCATGTTGGAATTGAGTTGCTGTAGTTTTTCACTTACTTTAATCACAGGGTATGGTAGTACAAAGACCCTCTAAGGGATCTCTTGAATTCCAGATATACTCTTCTTTATCTCCATTACATAATATAGTCTAATTTCCTTTTGGTAATCAGGACCCAAGCCATGATATTTTCAATCATCTTATACACATGGAAAAGCAGGACAATGAATAAAGAAGACCAAAGAAGAATTGACTTCTTTGAATTATGGTATTTCAAATATCAGTAGGATCACCAGTGGTGGACAGCTTTCAGCAGAGCTTCCAAACAAAGTCAGATTAGGAAGAAGGATCTAGTAGTCTACTTCTGAAAAAAAAACCGGCAGTGAAAACCTTATGCAGTGGAATATTGTCTGATATACTGTCAAAAGATGAGTGCTTCAAGTTGGAAAAAAAGGAAGGCATTCAAAACATGACTTGGAAAGAGCTGCCTTCTCAAAGTAGAGCCCACATTAATGATGTGAGTGGAGTAAAGCTTTTGGGACCTTTATTTGCTGAGGTGGCATGACTTAACATGGGAAGAAACAGCAGCAAACATCCATTAAAAATCAGAATGTGGAATGTACAAAGTATGAATCTAGGAAAACTGGAAGTTGTCAAAAATGAAATAGAATGCATACAAATTGATTTTCTTGGCAGTAGTGAGCTGAAATGGACTGATACTGGCCATTTTGAATCAGGCAACCATAAAGTCTATTATGTCAGGAATGACAAATTGAGGAGGAATGGCATCACATTCATTGTCAAAAAGAACATTTCAAGATTTATCCTGAAGTACAATGCTATCAGTGATAGGATAATATCCTTATACCTAGAAGGAAGACCTGCTAATACTACTATTACTCAACTTTATGCACCAGTCACTAATGCCAAAGATGAGGAAATTAAAGATTTTTACCAGCTGCTGCAGCTTGAAATTGATCGAACATGCAATCAGGATGCACTGGTAATTACTTGTGATTAGAACGAGAAAGTTCTAAAAGAACGAGGATCAGTAGTTGGAAAATATGGCCTTGGAGATAGAAATAATGCCAGACATAGCATGATAGAATTTTGCAAGATCAACAACCTCTTCATTGCAAATACCTTTTTGAACAACATGAATGATGACAATACACATGAACCTCACCAGGAATTAAATAGACTACATCTGTGGAAAGAGATGAGGGAGAAGCTCAATATCATCAGTCAGAACAATGTCAGGGGCCAATTGTGCAATAGATCATCAATTACTCATATGCAAATTCAAGCTGAAACTGAAGAAAATTAGATCAAGTTCACAAGAGCCAAAATACAGCCTTCAATATTTCTATGTGACTCTAGAGACCATCTGAAAAATAGATTTGTCTCATTGAATGACCAAAGACTAGATGAGTTGTGTAATGACTTCAAGGACATCATTAAAAAGAGAGGAAAGAAAGAAAAAGACCAAAATTGACATCAGAAGAGACTCTAAGATTCATTCTTGAATGTCAAGTCGCTAAAATGAAGGAAGAAATGATGATGTAAAAGAGCTGAACAGAAGATTTCAAAGGGTGGCTCAAAAAGGCAAAGTATTATACGGAAATGTGCAAAGACCTGCAGTTAAAAAACCAAAAGGACTGAAACCCTTCCCTCTGGCTCTGGATGCTTCCCACCACCTACTGCAGCCACAAAGGGACCCGTCCTGGACCCCAGATCCTTTCCAGCTGGCTCTGGGCCCCACCTGCCACCTGTTGCAGTCCTGAGAGAGCTGGATCCAAATCCCAGGTACTTCCCCACTAGCTCTGGACTCCTCCTACCACCCACCACAGCCATGAGGGGACTGGGCCCAGACACCAGGCTCCTCCCTGCCAGCACCATGCCCCCACTGCCACCCACTGCAGCCCCAAAAGGACCCAGCCCAGAAGCCAGGCTGCTTCCCACCAACTTGGGGACCCCCCCCACCGGATGACCACCCCAGCCATGCTCCAGCCCATGACCCAGTTCATGCTGCAGATAAATGACCCATCTCCATACCTGCCCTCCCAGTTGGACCTGCCCTACTACACTTTAGCTGAGTGACAGGCTGTTCACACCTGGACAAACTGGTGAGAACCATCATGCCCACAGAATAGCAAGCAACAAAGTACGCCTGGCTCACCCACCCAAATATAATCAAACCAAACAGAACAAAACAAACAAACCTACGATCAATCAATAATAATAATAATAAAATTCTGAACTTTTCAGAGGTAGCAGACAATATCAAAACAAAACAAACAGGTCAAGATGGGCCCAATAAGCAACCAGAATAAAGGACCAGTTGACCCTCTGGTGGAGCCCCGGTGCCATAGTGGTTAAAAGCTTGGCTGCTAACCAAGAGGTCTGCAGTTTGAACCCACAAGCTATTCCTTGGAAACCCTAAAAGGCAATTCGACTCTGTCCTGTAGGATCACTATGAATCAAAATCTACTCGACAGCAGTGAATTTGTTTTTGAGTTTGGTTGACCTTCCAGCAGAAGTAGTCACTGAAACTATCTGGATAAGGAAAAAAAAAAAAAAAACCAACTGCCTTCCAATCAATTCATACTCATAGTGACCCCATAGGGCTTCCAAGGCTATAATATTTATGAAAACAAACTGCCATATATTTCTCTCACAGAGTACCTGGTGGTTTCAAAATGCTGACCTTTCAGTTAGTGGTTGACTGCTTTAACAACTGTGCCACCAGGGCAGTAATCAAACTCATTGCTGTCAAGTCAATTCCAACTCATAATGACCACATAGGATTGAGTATAACTGCCCCACAGTGTTTCCAAGAAGCAGCTGGTGGATTCAAACGGTCAACCTTTTGGTTAGTAGCTGTAGCTCTTAACTACTGCACAACCAGGTCTCCTTACATAATGATAAGGGGGTCAATTTTTCTAACTACCTGATAGGGAGTTCAAAAGTGTAATATTCAGGGCTTTTCAAGAGATTAGGAAAGAGATCAAGAAAAACACAGACAAAATCATGGGTAACACAGACAAAACTAAACCAAAACATAGCCAAAAATCAAGGAAAACACAGATCAAACAGCAGCATAATTCAGGAAAATAATACAATAAAAAAAAGTCAAAAAAAAATAACCTGTTAGAAATCATACAAAAACAACAATTAGAAATCAAAAGATAAACAACAAAATTTCAGAAATGGAATGCAGTAGAAGGTTTTAGGAGCAAATTTGAAACAATGAAAGACAGAATCAGTGAAATTAAAGACAAATCCCTGGATGCCACTTTGTTACAGGAAAAGTCAGAAGAAAGAATAGAGAAAAATGAAGAAAACCTAAGAGCTATGTGGGAAACAATCAACAATAAAAATCTGCATGTGATGGGAGTTTCAGTATAGAGGAAGAAAATGGAAAACACAGAGAAGATCATTGAAGGTTTGCTGACAGAATACTTCCCCAAAATCACGATAGATGAAATGCTGACTATTCAGGAAGCTCATCAAACCCCATATAGGATAGACCCCAAGAAAAGTCACTAGGTCATATCATAAACACACTCACCAAAACCAAAGAAAGAATCTTGAGAGCAGATAGAGAAAAATGAAAAATCATATACAAAGGGAAAACAATAAGACTAAACTCTTATTACTCAGAAGAAACCAAACCTGCAAGAAGGCAATGGGATGACATATATCAAACCTTCAAAAAAAAAAAAAAAAAACTTGCCAACCAAGAATAATATATCCTACAAAACTCTCTCTCAGATATGGTGGGAAGATTAAGACATTTCTAGATGAAAAGAGATTAAGGGAATTTGTAAAAACCAAACTAAAATTACAGGAATTATTAAAGGGAAGCCTTCAGTTAGAGAACCAACAGCATCAGACAACAACCTGACTCTAGGACACAAGTCAGTATCAGCCAATTGTAAACCTAAGTAATGAACTCTCAAGGTAAAACAAAACTAAAAGATTTAAAACAGGGAACTAGAGATTTCAGTCTGCAAGTGATGACAACGTCAGAACAATAAAAAAGGGAATACATGGTGCAACAATAGAACTTTCAAATGGAAAAGTTAAGGCAATATCAAGTCATAAAAGACTGGTTCAAACTTAGGAAGATAACAGTAAATTTCAAGGTAACCACAAAGAAAGTTAACAAACCTATTCATCAAGATAAAGAAAAAAAAAAAACATAAAGCCTCAGTAAACAAAAAACCTACAATAACAAAAGAAACAAAAAGAAATTTCACAAACAAAGGAACTCAACTCAGGAGAGTAAGAGGAAAAAAGAAAACATCACCACCATAAAAAAAAAAAGCACTAGAAAAATGACAGCAAAAAACACACATCTATCCATAATCACACTGAATATAATTGGCTTGTATGCTGAAAGTGACAAAATGGATAAATAGAAAATGATCCATCAATATGCTGTCTACAAGAGACACACCTTAGACACAAAGACAACACTAGCCATTAGAGAAATGCAAATCAAAATTACAATGAGATACCTTCTCTCCCCGACGCTACTGGCACTAATCCAAAAAACAGAAAATAATAAATGTTGGTGAGGTTGCAGGGAGATTGGAACTCTTATGCACTGCTGGTGGAAATGCAAAAGGATTCATTTTTGGAAAATGACGTGGCACGTCTTTACAAAACTAGAAATAGAAATACCATAAAATCCAGAAATCCCACTCCTAGAGATATAGCTGACAGAAATAAGAGCCATCACAGGAATGGACATATGCACACCCATGTTCATTTCAGCATCATTCACAGGAGCAAAAGGATGGAAACAACCTAAGTGCCTATCAACAAATGAATGGTAAATGAACATACACTCAATGGAATACTATGCAATGACAAAGAACAACGATGAATCTGCGAAACATCTCACAACATGGGTGAATCTGGAGGACATTATACTGTGAAATAAATCATTCACAAAAGGACAAACACTGGATGAGACCACTCTTATAAAAACACGTGAAAATGTTCCCACACACAAAGAAGTAACCTTCCATGGTTACAACAGAGGGGAAGGGTGGGGAGAGAAAAGCACTAAGTATGTAGTAGAAAAGTGGTAACTTTGGTGAAACTTGGTAAAGTAGAGGGTCAGTGAAAAAGAGGAAGACCCTCAATGAGATGGACTGACACAGTAGCTGCAACAATGAGCTCAAGCATACCAATGACTGTGAGGATGGTGCCGGACAGGGCAGTGTTTCTGTCTGTTGTACATAGGTTGCTATGAGTTAGAACCAACAAGATGGCACCTAACAAAAATTAGCTTTAGTTTCAACATGTCAACAATTTCAAACATATAATAAATCATATTCACTCAGTTTAACTTTGGCTTTTACAGCTATGGACTGGTAGTAGCAACTTCACCTTTCTTCTTGCAATAAAAGTAGTTGAAAAATATGCAATTGCTGTTCTCTTAGATTTAGTCAGCTTATGTCTCTGTGTTCCTTTGGAATGGCTATTTGTAGAGAAGGAAGTTTTCTGTACATTTTATTCAACTGCAGCGAAGTGGAATGGATCACTTTTATATGGCCTTTCTTGTAACTCCTACCAAACGACTTCATGGTACTTGGAAATGAAGCACTTTCAGCCCATCGAGGGGACTGGATAGCTTGCTAATAATGTAAATAAGGTGCATGTTACACTTGTAGGGGTGGGACCATGTAAATAAGATGCATAGAGTCTTACCAAAGGGATTGGCCAGTTTTGCCATCCTGCTAGGCTTAAAATGAGCCATCCTAGAGGCACAAAAGGGAGGAGAACCTCATTTTCATGAAGAAAGAAGACTTAGGAGTTGGGCGCTTCCTTTGAACCTGGACTCTCTGTACTAAATGGCACGAGAGAGCAAGAATCGGCAGCCAGGAAATGGTGGCAACAGAGGCAGCAGAACCAGGATACTGGCAGGAGATAGTACAGTGGGCTTTCAAAGGGAGAATGTTCCATGCCTTCAGGCATAGGCTTTCTGGAGGAATGGCGTACATTTGGGCACTTGTCAACAGAACAAGGCTTGCTGAACCCTAGATCTAGAGAGCTGAGTGCCTTCAGACCAAGGCTTACTGACAGAGTGGGGTGCCTCTGGACACTTATCGATGGAGCTAAAGAGACTTGTAACACTTTCTTGAGCAGGCCAGAGGCCAGGGCCAAGGGCCTGAGGGCCCTAGGGCCAGAAAGAGGTCTGCCTGCAGGCATGGCTGAAAAGAGGCTGTCCTAATGAAAGAACTCTATCTTAAGTCATTTTCGATCCTAAATTGTAACCTGTTACTTTCCTAATAAACCCCATATTGTATTTTTACACAAATAATGTGTACCTTCTACATTTGTTTGCCAACAGCTCCCTCCCCCTATGAGGTAATTTTGTAATTGCCCCTGTGCCATTTTTTTAAAATGTTTCTATGAAAAAAAATTAGCATAGCATGTTTAGGAAAATACCTCGAGGAGGGAGGGAATGTTTGACAAACAAACTTAGAAAGGAACGTATTATTTGTGTAAAACTATGATAATTGCAAGTATGGTTTGTAATTTTTGTTTGGTCATTGTAATGAATTATTGAACCCAGCAGAGGAGTAGAGAGTGCTGAGGGAGGGATGGCTGGTGTAGGAACCGGTAGAAAGTTTAGAGAGAAGAGGTATGTCTGACCTCCGCCTCACTGGAATCAGCTTTGGGCTGTTCTTTTTTTTTTAATAATTCATTTTATTTTTTGTTGTTGTTGATAACATACACAGCAGGACATACACCAATTCAGCAGTTTCTACATGTACAGTTCGGTGACACTGACTACATTCTTTGAGTTGTGCAACCATTCTCACCCTCCTTCTCTGAGTTGTTCCTACCGCATTAACAGAAACTCACTACCTTCTAAAGTTCCTATATAATCTTTTGAGTTGCTGTTACCAATTTGATTCCATATGGATAGTTCTTAAAAGAGCACAATGATCAAAGCAGACACTCTGCTAGCTATGCTAAATTATTGTTTGGTTTTAAAAAGACATCAGGGGATATTTTTGGTTTAAGGTTTAAAGATTATCTAAGGGGTTCATCCAGCCTCCATGAATCCAGAAGATCTGGATTCCTTGAGACTTTAACATTCTGTTCCTTGTCAATCAGGATTCTTCCATAGAATCTTTAATGAAAATATTCAGTAATCGTAGCTGGGCACCATCAATTTCTTCTGGTCTCATAACAAAGGAGGCAGTTGTTCATGGAGGCAATTAGCCACATATTCCATTTCTTCCTGATTCCCGTTGTTCCTCTGTTTCTTCAGGGGAATAAAGACCAATTGTAGTGCTTTGGATGGCTGCTCATAAGCTTTCAAGACTCCAGGTACTATACTAAGGAGGTAGAACAGAAGCACTAAACACATTATCAGGCCAATTAACTGGGATGCCCCATGAAACCATGACTGGGAACCTCTGAACTAAGAAAACAAATTCCGTGCGGTGTTTAGTTCTACATAAGTAGCCTCAGCAACTACTCTTTTTGTTGCTGTTGCCAATCTGACTTTTTCATTTGTACAACTTATTGACAACAATTATGTTATTTGGCTGTGCAGCCCTACTCTTAATCAATGCAATTTTTCCATCACCATAGACGGAAACTCAGTGTTCCATAAGCAATAAACCTTGCTCTTCTCCCTCTCCCTCCTGCCTCTGGTAACCACTAATAAACTCTGGTCTCTATGCATTTGCCTGTTCTTATCTTTTTATATAAATGAGGTTACATAATATTTGTCCTTCTGTGATTGACTTATTTCACTCAGAATAATGTCTTCCAGCTCCATCAATATTGTAGCATGTATCAAGGCTTCCTTCTCTTACTGGCTGAGTAGTATTCCATTGCATGTATGTGCCACATTTTGTTTTTCTGTTCATCTGTTGATGGGCATTTCAGTTGTTTCCATCTTTTGGCTATTGTGAATAATGTTGCAATGAACATTGGTATATCCATAATTTTTTAATTGAAAGGAATGTGCTTTGCAGAAACAGAAAAATTATAGTCTTGTCATTGATTCATTTACCACTTGGTTTGGCCCAGAGTAGGCTGTTCCACTGTCCTGCACCTTAATGTCCTCAGCTTTAAAGTGGGACAACCATTTTAGTGTCTTTTTCTGAAGAATCCAACATAGTGTTGCAATACGAATCAATTCAAGTCAACTGACATTATCATAATGTTTATGAGCTGCTACTTCTCTTGGTGAGAAAGGTTAATATGCTTGGCTTCTAAATGAAAGATTGGAGGTTCAAGTTTACCCAGAGATACCTCAGAATAAAGGCCTGGTGATTTACTTTCAAAAAATCAAGAATAGAAAATGAACACAGTTCTACTCTAATATATGTGGGATCACCATGAGTTGGAATTGACTTGATGAGAGCTGGTTCACTTTCTGAAAACACTTCACAGTTTCCCTCTGTGGGTGGTGGCAGGTGAGGTAAGGAGCTCACAGATCAGATGGAGGGCTGACTGAATGAAAAGCCCGGCTCATTGCCTCAGGTTGCACATGTCACAGGGCTCAAGTGTGAGCACATAGCAAGGCCTTCTATACCTTCAGCCTGATGCCTGCCAGATGTTCAGGCCTCATGGACTTCGTTCCGGGTATGTGCTCTGACACGGGTTGTCTAAAATCTTTCCTCTGGGGCCAGGCATTGGGCTGTTGAAATTGATTCTCCTTCCTCCTTGTGAAGTTAGAACAAGAGGTCTGATGCTCCTGCCACACCATTTTTACAGTTGGTGTCAGAAGCAGGATTCATTGCAATGGCTCCATATTAATGGAAGCATAGGACTTTGTAAGAGAAGGAATGAAGGGGCGTGGAAGTGAAACTTTTGATTCTTAGATGATTACTTTGGTTATTGTTACCTGTAACGGCTGAAAGGAATGCAAGAGATGTTATGCTGCACCTGAGGGGAGAAAAACAAAATCAGAAGTGGCTTGGAGCAAAAGCCAGGCCAGTTAAACAAGATGATTGATAGGAGGCCAGGGTCTTTTGGTTCCACCCAGCCAGAGGCCCAAGGCCATATGCAAATGGATGGGAAAAGAGTCAAGGCGTGGAGAAGAGAAGATGAAAAGGGAATGTTTAAAAAGGGTTTATGTGTCTATCTAAATGTACAATGGATATTGAATATTTCTCCCACCAAGTGTTGTAAAACCGACCTAGTGTATAATGGAAATAGATATTGGGTATTATAGATAACAGAGGGTGTGTAACTCTGTCTTCAGCCAATACTTGATTGCATATGCTGAAAGGGAAACTAGGATTTGCCCCAAATAATCACGGGCTGTTAGTTTGAATGCAGTAGCCCTCTGCATAGGGTATTGGGAGCTTAGGTCAAAAACCTAAGCCTCACCCAAATATCTCCAATAAAGAAATTTGCATTTGAAAAGACATGCAGGCCCATCCAGAACTGCTGGGAGAGGTGGAAATTTACATTTGAAGGAAGGAATTACAGAAAAAAAAAAGACTTTTTCATTTTGAATTTTGAACAAGTGGTTTGCATTGGATGCATTAAGGCAGGAAAAGTCAGTGCTCACCGGAAGAACCCTCTTCCAGGGCTGGAAGTTAAAAGAAGGTGGTGAGTAGACAGCCTGGTATTCTCACTTGTGGTGACTGCCTGGGTCCACGCAATGAGTGGAAGTGTAGGAGGTGCAGTAATGAAGAGATGGGCTGGGATTAGACATCTTCCACTGGCAAGAGATGAGAGAAAGAGAAAGGCCTGGCTGGTCTGAAGTGCAGGGGAGGTGTGTAGACTACTGAGTCTACAGCTGGTACCCACTGACCTAGCCCACAGTGGCTATTGAGGAGCTGACTAGAACCTGAACAAATGAAGAGAAAGATGTTTGACACCAAGAGTTGATATAGATTGCTTTAATTTGATGGCATGCTCTGGACTGGACTTTGCTTATGGATGTAGATGCTCAAAGTTCCAACTGGGACAGAAGATTCTTTAGGTCAAGGAACACGTTTGTCACCTCAGAGTACTGGTTTGATAGGAATGGGCAATTAAAACATTGGCTATCTAAAATGCAGGTTAGATAAAGGCATGGAGTGGCTGGTTTACATGCTTTTGTGGGTATGCTTAGGCTCAATGTGAAAGGGAAAAGCGAGAATCTTTATTGAATAGCTTCCTCTTTTCCTGATGAGTCTGCAGAAGAGAGGGTGGGGAAAGATACTGATAGGATTATATGATTCAGTTGTGAGTGTTGATTGTTAACAGGGTTAGTCATGATTGTAAAAATTGTAATTGTAGAGACTGTAAGTGTGAAAGAGTGTACTAAGGTGGAGGCCCTGCTGGACTGGACTACAGTGGCCAGGCCTAAACCAAAAAACACCAAACCCACTGCCGTGGAGTTGAGTCCAACTCATAGCAAACCTATAGGACAGAACTTCCCGATAGTTTCCAAGGAGTGCCTGGCGAATTTGAACTGGCGACCTCTTGGTTAGCAGCTGTAGCAGTTAACCACTACACCACCAGGGTTTCCATGGCCAGACCTAAAGTCCCTTAAATGTTCTACTATGCTGAAACTTCGTGAGACTGAACGCGAGGGAATAATTTTCTCTCAGGTACATTTTTTCAGAGACCAGAGAGGGTGACGCCAAGGCAAGCTTTGGAGAACCTGACCAGATTACACAGATACCTGCACCAGAACTGAATGACTGGTACCTGAATAACTTCACCCTGAGGACTCTTTGCCTTACTGAAGGACTAATTGTTAATGACTGTTTTAGACTGGTAAAATACTTGGGAGGGGGAAGTTACTCTCCAAGTCTGAAAGAACTATGTTTAGAAAAACTAGGGGGTGACCTGTGGTGGGATTGATCAATTTTATACGGCCTTTCTCACCATGGTCTTATAACTCCCACCAAATGACTGGGTGGTATTATGCAAATAATGTGCTGTGTCCCATGAAGGGGATTGGATAGCTTGCTAAAAATGTAAATAAGGTTCCTGGCACCTTGTGGGGGTAAGACCATGCAAATAAGATATATGGAACCCTATCAAGGGGATTGGTCAATTTTTCCATCCCTCTAAGCTTAAAATGAGCCATCCCAGAGGTAGAAAGGGGAGACTTCATTCCACCAAGAAAGAAGAGCTAGGAGTGGAGCATGTCCTTTGGATCTGGGATCCTTGTGCTAGACAAGGAGAGAGGGCAAGAAGCAGCTGCAGAGAAATGGCGGCAGCAGAGGCAGTAGAACCAGGAGACCAGTAGAAGATAGTGCAAGGGTTTCTTGGACTACAGAGTGAGGAAGCTGAGCACCTTTGGGTAAGGGGCTTGCTGGAGGAGTGGGGTGCTTCTGGGCACTTGGTGGCAGAGCCGGGCTTGACAACCCACAGCACTAGAGAACTGAACACCTTTGGGTCAAGGTTTGCTGGTAGAGTGGGGTGCCTCTGGGCACTTATCCGTGGAGTTAAAGAGCTTTGCAACACTTGCCTGAACAGGGCAGAGGCTAGGGCCAAGGGGCAGAAGGTTTGAGGGCCAGAGAAAGGCCTATCTGTGGGCCTGGCCAAGAAGGGGCTATTCTGAACCAAGAACTGTATCTTGTGTCGTTTTTGATCCTGAATTGTAACCTGTTATTTCCCTAATAAACCCCATAACTGTGAATATGGTCTGTTAGTTTTGCATGGCCATTGCAATGAATTATCGAATCCAGCAGAAGAGTAGGGAGCACTGTGGGAGGGACAGCTGGTGCAGGAATCGGCAAAAAGTTTGGAGAAATGATGTATGTCTGACCTCTACCTTACAAGAATCAGCCTTAGGCTGTTGATCTTGATTCTCCTTCTCCCTTGTGAAGTTAGACCAGGAGGTCTGATGATACCATCGCACCATTTTTACATGCATTTTCATAATAATTTCTTATTTTTTATTAATTTTATGGTATGGTCTCATTTTTGTGCCTACCAGTTCATTGGGGGAGGCATGCTGAATTGTGGATGTACTGTTATTGTTTTTTTCAGTGGGTGGTAGTTCTGTTAGAGAATTAGTCTTTTATTATTTGTTTCAAAGTAAAATATTGAATAAAACAATGATCATGTAATTTGAATGATCCTAGAATTTCTTTTTCTTTGCCTTTATGTTAATAGAAGGAAAAAATATTTATTATAAGATACTTTCTTCTTTTAACTTTTATCATGGAAAACTTAAACAAGTAAAAACATAGAAAAAAGAATAACAAACCCCTATATATCCACTATTGAACTTCAAAAATGACCAAGCTTGATTCATCGATGTTCCCACCCATTCCCCATACTACTCAGATTATTTTAAGGCAAAATACAGATATTGTTTCAATTCAACAGTGAATATTTCAGTATGTACCTCTCAAAGATTATCACAACTAAAATTTTTAAAATATTCCACATTATCACATATCTATTTTTTTTATCCACCTGTCAATCTTCCCTGATTAGTTCATAAACTTCATATTGTTTGTTCAGTTGAGAATACAAGTAAACTCCATACGTTGCAGCTACTCTCTTAAGACTCAACCCACAAGTCGTCTCTCTTTTTCTTTGCAACTTCCACAGAGTTTCACATAATCTGACTTTCGCTCACCTCATCCCCATGAAATTTAACATCAATCTGTTATGATAAATATTACTTTAGGGATAATTGGAATCCATGCAATTGAAAAGTCCTAATCCATCAGTGTGCTATATCTTTCCATTTACACAAATCTTACTGCATGACTTTCAGAAAATTATAATTTTCTCAAGTTTATTTTTAAGAAGTTTGCATTTTCATTGCTATTGAAGATGAGACTTTTTTTCATTGTGTTTTCTTATATTTTGGTGTATTCACTTTGTAAATAACTTTCATTTGGAAGGATTGTTCCCATAAGCATCTTTCCTTTAGGTAAAATATGACCCTATTGAAACACTCATGAACTTCAGGATAAGCTAAAATAGTAATTTTATGCTGCCCATCATGTGCTCAGATATTGTCAGATTATAAGCAATTCTGCACAATTGTGATCAAGGCTTAAATAAGAAGACAGGCCCCCATACTATTTGTATGGTACTCTGAGTCTATTTTAACCCCATTGCCAACACTTAAAGAGGAACAGTTGTTTAAAATACAGGGGAGCAAGTACTCATTGATTTCTAAACTGGTGTTCATTCAACTATTAAATTAATAGGGATGGGTTGTCAGCATGTCAGGATTACCACTACATGGTGTATGCTTTAGTTTTGGAGGAGACTGGTGACGCTGGAGAGATGAGAAAGTAGGTTAGCCATGGCAGATCTCCCCCGGCTTTTTGAAATTTAATACTCTACAGTGCTTGTGGATTGGCCAGTATGAATTTTCTCAAAAAAAAATCTTCTAAGCTCTTTAATTTTCAGAGCAGTACAGAGTATGCCTGAAAGAAAAGCAATCAAATTGATTGCTAATGTATGATACAGATAGTCCCTGATTTAAGGTGGATTCTTTTTTTTTTTTAGTTTTCATTATTATTTCCTTTTATTATCAGTATCTTTATAAATCTGATCTTTGAACTTCTGCCAGTAAACATCTGAGAATGAGAACATATGCACTACTACTTGGGTTTTTTGTTTTACTTTGTGTGTAGTACATATTACTAACAATAAGATGTACAAAAAAATAAATAAAAAACAGGCAGTGATAAGTGTCGTTAATCATACCTCAAATACATTGTAAATTGGGGACTACCTGTACTCACTATAAATCTTTTATTTTGTAAATTAAAATATTTACAAAACTATGTATGTAGCATGCATTTTACAAGTAGCTTTCTAATGTATTTCTTCTTTGAAATCACAAGAATTCTGTGAACTATAATTTTCATTACTATTAATCCTTAATTAAACACACATTTATTACCTCCTAAGAGACATACTGTAAATTGAACCCCAGGGCTCAAAGATAAAAGGCATGATCCTTGTTTCCCTGGAGCTTAAAATCTATTGGAAGAAATAGAAAAGAAAACTGATAATGGTAACAGTGTGATTTTTCAGAAAAAAGTTTTATTTTCTTCTAAAATCCATTTTAGTCTTATCTTTCTTTCCTGTCTTTTTAATGACTTCTTGCTTTCTTCATGTATGATGTCCTTGATGTCATCCCACAACTGGTCTGGTCTTTGGTCATTAGTGTTCAATGCATCAAATCTATTCTTGAGATGGTCCCTGAATTCAGGTGGGATATATTCAAGGTTGTACTTTGGCTCTCGTGGACTTGTTTTAACTTTTTTCAGCTTCGACTTGAACTTGCATGAGCAACTGATGGTTTGTTCCACAGTCAGACCCTGGCCTTGTTCTGACTGAAGATATTGAGCTACTCCATTGTCAGTTTCCACGGATGTAGTGGATTTTGTTCCTGTGTATTCCATCTGGAAAAGTCCAGACGCCATTTATGTTGTTGTAAAAAGGTAGTACCAAAGAACAGGTCGTTGGTCTTGTAAAATTCTATCACATGATTTCTGACGTCATTTCTAGCACCAAGACCATATTCTTCAGCTACTAATCCTGCTTCTTTGTTTCCAACTTTCACATTCCAATCACTAGTAATTATCAACGCATCTTGATAGTATGTTTGATCAATTTCAAACTGCAGAAGTTGGTAAAAAATCTTCAGTTTATTTATTCTTGGTACTAGTGATTGGTGCGTAAATTTGAATAATGTTGTTTTTAGGTGCCATGGAGTCAGTTCCAACTCATAGTGACCGTATAGGTCAGAGTAGAACTGCCCCATAGGGTTTCCAAGGAGTAGCTAGTGGATTTGAACTGCTGACCTTTTTTAGTTAGCAGCCAAGCTCTTAATCACTATGCCACCAGGGCTCCAAATTTGAATAATAGTCATATTAATTGGTCTTACTTGTAGGCATTTGGATATTATCCTGTCACAGACAACATCGTTTCAGGATAGATCTTGAAATGTTCTTTTTAGTGATGAATGTGCCACTCTTCCTCTTCAATTTGTCATTCCTAGCATAATCATCACCCCCATCCAGTGCCATTGAGTCGATTCTGACTCAGCGACACTATAGGACAGAGTAGAACTGCCCCATAGAGTTTCCAAGGAGCTCCTGGCGGATTCGAACTGCCGACCCTTTGGTTAGCATATAATTGCCTGATTCAAAATGGCCAATACCAGTCAACTTCAACTCACTAAAGGCCAGGATATTGATCTTCAAGCATTCCATTTCATTTTGGGCAACTACCAGTTTTCCTAGATTCGTATTTTGTACATTCCACATTCTGATTGTTAATGGACGTTTGCAGCTGTTTCTTCTCATTTTAAGTTGTGCCACATCAGCAAATGAAGGTCCTGAAAGCTTTACTCCATCCGTGTCATTAAGGTAGACTCTATTTTGTGGAGGCTGCTCTTCTCGAGTCATATTCTGCGTGCTATCCAACCTGAGGTGCCCATCTTCTGGAACTATATCAATGTTCTCCTGTAATTCATAAGGTATTCACCGATCAAAAAAAATTTTTTTTTTTTTAGAAGTAGATCTTCAGATCCTTCTTCCTAATCTTTCTTAGTCTGAAAACCGTGGGTGAATCTTCCAACCATGGGTGACCCTGCCGATATTTGAAATATTGGTGGCATAACTCCAGCATCACAGCAACCTGCAAACTACCAGAGTAGAACAAACTGACAGATGAGAAGATTTCCAAGTGTGGCTTGAGAAGACAAAGTAAAGTATTAAAAGGAAATATGCAAAGACCTGCAGTTAGAAATCAAAAGTGAAGAACATGCTTGACATTTCTCAAGCTAAAATAACTGACAAATTCAAGCCTCAAGCTGCAATATTGAAGGATTCTAGGGGCAAAATGTTGAATGATGCAGGACGCATCAAAAGAATATGGAAGAAATACACAGAATCACTGTTAAAAAAGAATTGGTTGACGTTCAAACATTTCAGGAGGTAGTATATTATCAAGAACCTATGGTGCTGAAGGAAGAAGTCCAAGCTGCACTGAAAGCACTGGCAAAAACAAAGCTCCAGGAATTGATAGAATACCAATTGAGATGTTTCAAAAATGGATGCAATACTGGAAGCGCTTACTTGTTTATGCCAAGAAATTTGGAAGACAGCTAGCTGGCCAACCAACTGGAAAAAATCCATGCTTATGCCCATTCCAAATAAAGGTGATCCAGCAGAATGCAGACATTATTGAACAATGTCATTAACATCACACACAAGTAAAATTTTGCTGAAGATCATTCAAAACGGGTTGGAGCACTATGTCGAAAGGGAGATGCCAGAAATTCAAGCCAGATTTAGAAGAGGATGTAAAACAGGGAATATCATAGCTGATGTCAGATGGATCATGGCTGAAGCAGAAAATTCCAGAAAGATGTTTACTAGTGTTTTACTGACTACATAAAAGGATTTGAGTGTGTAGGTCATAACAAATTGTGGCTAACATTGTGAAGAATGGAAATTCCAGAACACTTAATTGTGCTCGTGAGGAATCTGTACTTAGACCAAGAGGCAGTCCTTCAAACAGAATAAGGTGATACTGCGTGGTTTAAAGTTGACAAAGGTGAGCATCAGGGTTGTATTCTTTTACCATATGGTTCAATCTGCATGCTGAGCAAATAATCCAAGAATCTGGATTATATGAAGAAAAACGGGGCATCAGCATTGGAGGAAGACTCATTAACAACCTGCGATATGCAGATAACACAACCTTGCTTGCTGAAAGTGAGGAGGACTTGAAGCATTTACTGATGAAGATTAAAGTTGACAGCTTTCAGTATGGATTACACCTCAACATAAAGAAATCAAAAATCCTCCCAACTGGACTAATAATCTACATCATGATAAAAGGTAAAAATATTGAAGTTGTCAAGGATTTCATTTTACTTGGACCTATAATCAATGCCCATGGAAGCAGCAGACAAGAAATCAAAGACATATTGCATTGAGCAAATCTGCTGCAAAAGAACTCTTTGAAGGGTTAAAAAGCAAAGATGTCACCTTGAGGACTAAGGTGTGCCTGACTCAAGTCATGGTTTTTTCAATCACTTCATATGTATGTGGAAGGTGGACAATGAATAAGGAAGACCAAAGAAAAATTGGTGCCTTTGCATTATGGTGTTGGCGATGAATATTGAATACACCATGGACTGCTAGAAGAAGGAAAAAATTTGTCTTGGAAGAAGTACAGCCAGAATCCTCCTTAGAGGCAAAGATGGTGAGTCTTCACCTTTTACACTTTGGATGTGTTGTCAGAAGGACTAGGCCCTGAAGAAGGACACCAAGCTTGATAAAGTAGAAGGTCAGCAAAAAAGAGGAAGTCACTCAACATGATGGACATACAGTGGCTACAACAATGGACCAAAACATAGCAATAATTGTGAGAATGGTTCAGGACTGGGCACTGTTTTGTTCTGTTGTACATATAGGGTCACTGTGAGTCAGAACCTACTGGATGCCACCTATCAACAAGAGTGTGATAAATATAGTGAGAGAGTTATATATGAAGGTATGAAGGGATAAGGAGATCACCCTACCCAGACTTGAGGAATGCAAAACCTTCCTCAAAGGTGTAATAGATGATACAAGCATTGGATGTTGAATAGGAGATAGAAAAGTGAAGAATGGGAAGAAAAGTGGACTATTAAAAAGGGATAAAGTTACGCCATTCTCTTACAGGAATGGTAAACCAGTGTAGGATTTTTACCAGGGAAATAATACTATGATATTAGACTTTATCAGAGTATATATTAGAGTCAGTCAGTATATATTCTGACTGTTGTGTAGAAATGTGCAGTAAGAGTATTAAGAATATGAGTTTTTACTAAAGCAGTAACAAAAGATTAAAAAAAAAAACCTTTGCCATCTAGTTGATTTAGGCTCATAGCAACCTTATAGGACAGAGTAGAACAGTCCCATAGTGTTTCCAAGGCAGTAAATCTTTATGAAAGCAAATTGCCACATATTTCTCCTTCAGAGCTGCTGGTGGGTTTTAACTGTCAAGCTTTCAGTTAGCATCTGTTAACCACTGTATCACCAGGGATCCTTTTAAAGTATTAGCAGTGGGGATTAAAATTAGAGAATAGATTCAAGAGATTATGAAGAAATAGTATTTACAACACTCATTACAGAACTGAATTTATTGGATAAAGTTCATGTGAGGAATTAAGAGTGACGTATAGGTTGGGATTTTGGTATTTATTTAGAGACAGGAGCAAAACTGGCAAAAAGTCGGTGATAGGTGAAAACAGTGGAATTGATATTGGACATGCCAAATTTGGCTTTTCTAAAAGCTTGCTGTGGTGGGTAGGCAGTGTAATGGCCATGAAAGATGTTCACAATCTAATTTCCTGGAACCTGGAACTTGTGAGTATGTTAATTACATGACAAAGGGAATTGAAAATGCAGCAGAATTAAGGTTGTTTATCAACTGGCCTTGAGAGGACAGTGGTGGTTAAGTGGTAGGATTCTAGCCTTCTAATGCAGGAGACCACATTCAATTTCTAGCCAATGGACCTCATGTGCAATCATTACACATCTATCAGTGGAGGTTTTCGTGTTATGAGTCAGAATCAACTCGAAGGCACTGGGTTTGGTTTTTGGTTTGACTTCATTGGGCATTGATTGTGGATCCAAGTAAAATGAAATTCTTGACAACTTCAATATTTTCTATGTCTAACATGATGTTGCTTATTGGTCCAGTCCTGAGGATTTTTGTTTCTTTATGTTAAGGTGTAATATATACTGAAGGCCTTAGTTTTTGATCTTCATTAATAAGTACTTCAAGTCCTCTTCACTTTTAGCAAGCAAGGTTGTGTCACCTGCATGTCTCATGTTGTTAATGAGTCTTCCTCCAATTGTGATACTGTGTTCTTCATATAGTCTACCTTCTTGGATTATTTGCTCAGCATATAGGTTTAATGATATGGTGAAAGGATACAACCCTGATGCACACCTTTCCTGATTTTAAACCACACAGTATCCCCTTGTTCTATTCCAATGACTGCTTCTTGGTCTAGGTACAGGTTCCTCATAAGCACAATTAAGTGTTCTGGAATTCTCATTCTTCACAATGTTATCCATAGGTTATTATGATTCACACCCTTGGATGCTTTTGTGTAGTCATTAAAACACAGAAAAACATCTTTCTGGTATTCCCTGCCTTCAGCTAAGCTCCATCTGACATCAACAGTGATATCCCTGATTCCACGTTCTCTTCTGAATCTGGCTTGAATATCTGGCAGTTGCCTGTTGAGGTACTGCAGTAGCTTTTGAATGATCTTCAGCAAAATTTTACTTGTGTGTGATATTAATGATCTTTTTCATTAATTTGCACATTCTGTTGAATCATCTTTCCTTGGAATGGGCACTAATGTGGATCTCTTCCAGTCAGTTGGCCTGGTAGGTGTCTCCTGTGTTTTTTGGCATAGATGAGTGAGCACTTCCAACATTGCATCCATTTGTTGAAACATTTCGGTTGGTATTCCGTCAATTCCTGGAGGCTTATTTTTCTCCAATGCCTTCCATGCAGCTGGGACTTCTTCCTTCAGTACCATTGGTTCTTGATTATATGCTGTCTCCTGAAATGGTTGAACATCAACCAATTGTTTTTGTTGCAGTCACTCTGTGTATTCCTTCCATCTTCTTTTGATGCTTCCTGTGTCATTTAATATTTTGCCCATAGAATCCTTCAATAGTGCAACTCAGGGCTTGAGTTTTCTGTTCAGTTCTTTCAGCTTGAGAAATGCCATGTGCGTTCTTCCCTTTTCATTTTCTAACTTTGGTTTTTTAACCTATAAAGTTTACAGCCTAGGAAACCCTATGGGGCAATTCTACTCTGTCCTGTAGGGTCCCTGTGAGTTGGAATCAACTTGAAGGCATGCAACAACAACAACAACGAAATCTTTAAAAATAAGAGAGTGGTGTGGTCTTTCCTAGAGATGTAATAAAATCCCAGTGGCAAGACTTCCTGCAGAGTTCTTTCAACAAAGAGGGTTTTTGTTTCATTTGTTTGTATGCTAGTTTTATTTTTTGGTTTTGTCTGTTTCTTTGTTTTACCTGGGGCAACTCCCAGAAATGAAAAAGGAAGAGCATATTAACAAATATTAAAAACAGGCACCATACAATGATTTTTTATTCTCATCCAGGCACTTTACATAAATTAACTCATTTCTTCTTTCTAACATTTTTGAGGTGGGTATGATTCCACTTTGGGATCTGATTTGTCTCCAAGTCTAAAAGGAAGCAAATTCAAACCCAGGAATGCCATTCTGAGCATGACGGAGCTGTCTTCCTTTGCTTAAGGCTTCAATTTTTACCAAAGAAGTCTTGCATTCGTAGGGAAGATTAGAGGTGAAACCACGACTCTGGATACAGTAACAACTCCTCAACTGAATCTCATTTGAGGCCAAGTTATTCACAACTGCACTGTGGTCCTACACTGAAGTTTGTTTTCATTTAAATGTTAACTTCAGTACCCTCCAATCTGCCATTAGTAGAGACAGTGGAAGTGTTACCAGAATAAGGTTCTTGCCTCTCACTGGTCAAGAATTAGCAGGTAACTCACATAGTGTTCCACATGAGCAAAGCTTTATTGAAGAGGCTTGCTAGCCAAGATGAGGAGGGGCTAAGCAACGCATACCCACACCTCACAGAACAAAAGACAGGCTTGGGTTTTTAAAAGTTCTTGGGTGGGAAAGGATTCATGTTTATTCACAGGCATAGGTGGGGATATGTTAAATACAGTGCTCATGAAGCAGCCTTCCCAGATGGCTCCTGTCCTGGAGGCTTCTGGAATTCGTAGCAGGACTTCTTACGGGGCTTCATGCCTATGCAGTCTCTTGCTTCCCGGGTTCGATTCCCTGGCTGCTGCTGCAGCCCCTCATTGCCCCTGGTGGAAGGTCACACAGTGGTCACAGGTGGATGTTCTGCGCATGTCCCTGGGGCTGGTTTTCTACAGCTGCTTCTGAAAGACAACTTTAAAGAAGTTTTAGGGCTATTTTCTGATACCCTTCCCCATTGTTCTGGGGAATGGCTTTGTTTCTGCACCCTGGCCCATTTCTTGTTGTTTTGTAGATTGGGGGGGCCTCTGTTCCCTGTCTTAAAAGTTTCTACATATATGTAATTATGGTAAATTATTATTGGAAATTGTGCCCATTATTTTGAATTGCAGCTTTAATATTAGTAATAAACCTATCACCTATTTTCACAGAGTGTTTATATTATTATTGTCAGAACTGCTCATTCCCTTTCAATTTTGCTATCCTTTTAATACCATTTTATTTTCCATTTTTTAAGTGAACCAGACTAAAATTGGGAAGTAAATAGGAAAACTGGGCAAATGGACATGGGGAACCCCGGGGGTGTAAAGTGAAATGGGGAGAGTGCTGACACATTGTGGGGATTGCAACCAATGTCACAAAACAATTTGTGTATACATTTTTGAATGAGAAACTAATTTGTGCTGTAAATTTCCTCCTAAACCACAAATTTAAAAAAAAAAATAGAAAATAAGGAAAAAACTTCAAAATTCATGAGGTTAAAAAAATAATAATAATTACCTAGTTGTTTTTGATAATTTTGTTGTCCTGAATACATACAATGAGAAAAAATTTACAGTTAAACTCTTATTTTCTAAGGTCAACAACTCACTTGTTATGTTTTAAAAACAAAACACTAAGTAAAATATAATGTGGAACATTCTTACCATTATGACTTCTTCATCAAATGGCAACTGTAATAGTTTGTCCTTTCTTTAAAAAATAATCACTTTCAGAGCAAGAGAAAAAAGTACTGAAAGAGGGAATACCAACAAACATTTCAAATGCAGTAGGCTAATAGCTATTGGTGATTGAAACAAACCCCTTCATTATTAGCAAAGTAGGTGAACCCTGAGGAGCTATGAATAGCAAACAAATTATTGTGACCTGCTAAAGCTAAAGAATAAAATAAGAACCTTACAAGAACACAACATAGGAAGACAAAGCTAGATTGCCAATATTCCCAGGGTCTCATGGAACTGTGGATAAATTATTTGGAAACACATACCTAACATAGGTGAAGGCGCCTTATTGAAGAAGACATTCTTATCTTCTATTCCAGGGGCATAACTTTTGCATTTTGAATCGTAATGTGTTTCTGAGGCTTGAAAATCCAGGAATTACTAACACATTTCTTCCTTTACCACTTCACTGTTCACTGAAGCTATACTGGACAGAATTATTTGAATCAAATGATACAAGAGATTCATAGGTCGATATGTCAGAAAAAAAGGTCCAAGGACATCTTGTGAAATAGTTTTCATATATTGAGGTACATTAGAATCACCTAAAAACTTCTGTAAAAATTCAGATTCTTAGGCTTCACCACTGACCTGTTAAGTCAGAATATTCAAAGATGTGTCTTTGCAATATTTATAAATTTCCCCAGGTGTTTCTAATTTTCCAGCCCATCCTCTGCTTGTTCCTTCGTCATCTTGGATAGATTCCAATTTGTTCTGTTTTCAAATATAAAGTAAGGAAGACAGTCAATTACTCCACTCACTAAGCATTTTAAAAATCAACGTTGGCACATCAACAAATTCTAACACACATTTTTCAGAAGGAATATGAGCTGATTTTTTTTCCTCTTCATAACTATGAAAAATAATTTACTACAATGCTCCTTTTGATATATGTCAGAGTCTTATTTTAGCTTTATTTTCCCCAGCCTAAAACAAAATCAATTTATTTGAACCTTTTCTCAGAGGCTCTATTTTCCAATGTATCCTTTTTTAGTTACTTTGCAATGTTTCTCATAGAACAAGAAATATATCTTGATTCTCTAATTGAATAAACTTCTGATGTACAGTTTTATATTTATATGTTACCTTTCAGATTTATTTTATGATTATTAATAAAATTAATAACAAGCCTCTACAGAAATTACACCACCAATATCTAAACCATTATGCATTTTATAGGAAGAAAAATGACATTGGCTCTGAGAGAGATCACTTCCGAAGGTAACTTGGAAGTCGTTGAAATATGCCACATTGAAACTATTTTCAACTTTCTTGGTCAATGTGTACATTAAAATATCTGATCCCCCAGGTTCCAAAACTTCATTTAAGAAGAAGCTTATTAGAATCTCTATCTAGGTGTGTAGAAAAAATTATGTTTTGAAAAAACATGTATGCACTATCTATCGGACACCTGTTTTAGTCTTTCATCATTTTTGAAGGAATTTAATACTCTTTGTAAGTCATAGGTAATTATAGACATGCAAATCCTGTCCTGTCTGGTAAACAAGGTTCAATTGTCTTCCCTCCCACCCTGTGGAAAAACCAGTGTTGCCTCTATTTGCATATTCATTTAAATATTCCTGATCTATAAATGTTTTTGTTTTCTAGATTCTCCTTTGAACCAATTATAACATCTGCCTAGTGAGTTAAATATAATCTTTAACACTGTTTATTTTTATATCTATATGAAAGTTATAATTTTACCTTTTTCTAAAAATTATCTCTTAACATCTTATATAGTGTGAATTGTGAATATTTTAAGTTTCACTGACACTAATTAGATAACTCAGTGTCAAATATCTGAAGGTCTTTATTGTCTAGTTTATAGAGGCCAAGGTATCATAAATACCACATTGCATATTTGATTTCAGATTAATAAAAGAACAAAAAGAAACTTGAATTACAAATGGTAGAAAAAGCATTTATGGTTAGGTTTGATGCAAGCAAATTAACTACTTCGGGATTTTATTTGGTCATGGAGTTCATTGGGAGTATCTTTTATTTCATGGCTATGCTTTGAATTCCCTTTTCCCATGACATCTCTTCTAAACCTACACTACCCCCTCAAGCCCTGAACTCCAATGCCTCTTTCATGTTCACCAAATAATTTGCTTCTTTCTTCACAAAGAAAACCTAGGCTGTCAGCTGTATTAGTTTTAATATTCATAACAACTTGAAAGGTAAGTACTATTATCCCTATTTCATTCAAATATTTTGGCAATTCGGAAATGTTAACTTTTCTGAAGGCTGTGTATTTTCCACCACCTCCACCATGGCAAGATCTGGTATTCAGTGCCTCTTCTTCCCTACACCGTAGCTAAAATGTCCACCTGTGACATACAAATGAAACTACTTTCTTGGGCCTCACCAATGACATTTTTATTTAATACTTTTTATTTGGAAATAATTTTAGACTTAGAGGAAATTTTCAAAACCAGTACAGAGATATCTCTTTATCCCTCACATAGCTTCCACTAAATTTACCATTTTACGTATTCAAGTGCAATTATAAAAACTAAAAAATTACCATTATTACTATACTATTGAAAACCCTGGTGGCTTAGCGGTTAAGTGCTGCGGCTGCCGCAGTTCTACTCTGTCCTATAGTGTCGCTATGAGTCGGAATCGACTAGATGGCACTGGGTTCAGGTTTGGTTTACTATTCAATTGTTTTCTGTTTTCTATTTCATTTAGTTCTGCTCTAATTTTTCTGATTTGTTTTCTTCTAGTGCCTGAGGGTTTCTTTTGTTGCTCTCTTTCTGTTCGTTCATGTGGTAGGGATAATTCTTTGATTTTGGCCGTTTCTTCTTTTTATATGGGTGCATTTATTGATATAAATTGACCTCTGAGCACTGCTTTTGCTGTGTCCCAAAGGTTCTGATAGGAAGCGTTTTCATTCTTACTGGACTCTATGAATTTCTTTAATCTATCCTTAATGCCTTTATAACCTTAATGTCTTCTATAACCCAGTCTTTTTTGAGCAGGATATTGTTCGGGTTCCAAGTGTTTGATTTCTTTTCTCTGTTATTGATTTCCGCTTTTATGGCCTTATGGTCAGAGAAGATGCTTTGTAATATTTCAATGTTTTGGATTCTGCTAAGGCTTGCTTTATGACCTAATATGTGGTCTATTCTAGAGAATGTTCCATGTGCACTAGAAAAGAACATATACTTAGTTGCTGTTGGGTGGAGTGTTCTATACATGTCTATGAGGTCAAGTTGGTAGATTGTGGCATTAAGATCTTCTGTGTCGTTAATGAGCTTCATTCTGGATGTTCTGTCCTTCACCGACAGTGGTGTGTTGAAGTCTCCTACTATTATTGTGGAGCTGTCTATCTCACTTTTCAATGCTGATAGAGTTTGTTTTACGTATCTTGCAGCCTTGTCATTGTATGCATAAATATTTAATATGGTTATATCTTCTTGGTATATATTGTCCCTTTCATCATTATATAGTTTTCTTCCTTATTCTTTACGATGGATTTAACTTTAAAGTCTGTTTTGTCAGAAATTAATGTTGCCACTCCTGCTCTTTTTTGACTGTTGTTTGCTTGGTATATGTTTTTCCATCCTTTGAGTTTTAGTTTGTTTGTGTCTCTAAGTCTAAGGTGTGTCTTTTGTAGGAAGCATACAGATGGATCATGTTTTTTAATCCATTCTGCCACTCTCTGTCTCTTTATTGGTGGATTTAGTCCATTAATATTCAGCGTAATTGTGAGTATATATGAATTTCATGCTATCATTTTGATGTCTTTTTTTGTGTGTTGTTGACAGTTTCTTTTTCCCACTAAATTTGCTGAGTAGGTTATCTTTATATATTGTCCTTTCCTCATATTTGTTGTTGTTGATTTTGTTTCTGCTGAGCCTCTATATTTTTCATGTATTTTATCTTGATATGTAGGATAGTTTGTCTCCTTTGTGGTTACCTTATTATTTATCCCTATTTTTCTAAATTTAAACCTAACTTTTATATCTTTGTATCGCTGTATCTTCCCATCCATACAGAAGATCTATGATTACATTTCTTAGTCCCTGTTTATTGTTTTAATGTTGTCTTCTTTTATACCATAACATTGCTGTTACCCTGTTTTGAGCTTTTTTATTATTATTATTCTTGCATTGTTCTTTTGATTTCCCTGTCTGGGTTGACTTCTGATTGCTCTGTCCAGTGTTCTAGTCTTGGGTTGATACCTGATATTATTGATTTTCTAAGCAAAGAACTCCCTTTATTATTTCTTGTAGTTTTGGTTTGGATTTTACAAATTCCCTAAATTTCTGTTTATCTGGCACTGTCCTAATTTCACCTTCATATTTAAGAGACAGTTTTGCTGGATATATGATTCTTGATTAGGGATTTTTTTTCCTTCAGTTTTTGAAATAAGTCTTCCCAGTGCCTTCTTGCCTGCATGGTTTGTTTTTGCCGAGTAGTCTGAGCTCATTCTTATTGGCTCTCCTTCGTAGCTGATTTTTCATTTATCCCTAGCTGCTCTTAAAATTCTCTCTTTATCTTTGGTTTTGGTAAGTTTGGTTATAATATGTCTTCATGATTTTCTTTTAACATCTACCTTATGTGGAGTTCAATGAGCATCTTGGATAGATATCTTCTCATCTCTCACGATATCAGGGAAGTTTTCTGCCAACAAATCTTCAACAATTCTTTGTGTATTTTCTGTTATCCCTCCCTGTTCTGGAACTCCAGTTATTCACAGGTTATTTCTCTTGATAGAGTCTCACATGATTCTTAAGATTTCATCATTTTTTTTAATTCTTTTATCTGATTTTTCTTTGAATATATTAGTGTCAAGTGATTTATCTTCAAGTTCAGAAATTCTGGCTTCTACTTGCTTAATTCTGCTCCTCTGACTTTCTACTGAGTTGCCTACTTCTATAATTTTATTGTTAATCTTCTGAATTTCTGCTTGCTGTCTGTCTATGGATTTTTCCAGCTTATTAAACTTTTCATTATGTTGCTGAATAATCTTTCTGATTTCTCCAATTGCTTTTTTCTGTGTGTTTCTTGGCTTGTTCTGCATATTGCCTCATTTGCTTCATGATGTCTTGAAGGGTTCTGTATATCAACCTTTTATATTCTGCCTCTGGTAATTCCAGGAATGCACTTTCATCTAGAAGATCCCTGGATTCTTTGTTTTGAGAGCCTGTTGAGGTGATCATGGTCTGTTTCTTTATGTGGCTTGATATTGACTGTTGCCTCTGAGCCACTTGTAAGGTATTGTATTAGTTTATGCTTGCTTACTGTGTCGTAGCTGCTTGCTTTGTTTTGTTTTGGTATACCCCTATGGGTTGCTTGAGTAAGCTAGCTTGATTATTTTTGCGTTTGGAGCTCTGACGTCCTGTTCCCAGATGGCTAGAGGTGTTATCAGGTATATCAATCTAGGAGTCCATTCACTTTTCTTGTATGAATTCAGCTCAGGTTTCCAGGTAGCTGATCATCAAGTGTGTGGTACAGGCTCTGCCCTACACTCTTAGAGGGGCAGGGGTGATTGGTGTATGTACTTGTATCTGACTGCAGCAGGGGGTCATGCTGTGAACAAGGCAGGGGGCTGAGAACCAATCCCTGAGTGTCTCTGAGGAAAGCGTGTCCCTGTTCCCTGGAGCATGCAGGTGGATGGGTTCTGCAGAATGACCAAGAGCACCCAGTGCTTTTGTTTGTAAGGACTAGGAGGTACCAGTTATCCCTGTACCCCTGTCGTGGGTGGCTGGGTCATCTGAGTGGAGCTACCAGTCCTTAGGTTCCTGATGTGCATAGGTGAGGACCCTGTTTAACAGGCAAAGCAATGTCAAACTTCAAACACCCACCTCTCTGCCGCATAGCTGAAATGGTTGGAGTCTGCCAACAAAGGCCTATTCTCCTGAAACAGGCCCACACAGGTCCATGCAGAGGGGAAAGGTGCTCAAAGTCCATGGGCTTTTTATGACTGGACAGGAGCTGCTTCTGTCCTGAGCTCCCCTGGTTAGTGGAGCTGGCAAATTGTCTTAAGCTCCAATTGCAAATTTTTTTCCTTCTCCAAGGCCGGGAGGATGGCTCTAGGTGCTCAACAGTACCTGTCTCAGGCCCAGGGAATTCAGCCACTGAAGCTGGCTTGGGGGTTGGGGAGGTGCGGTAAAATATACGCAAGCACTTAGCTTTTGCCAAGAGCACCATTCTCTGGTTCTAGAGGGGTGAGTACGCTGTGTAGCTGGCTGCTTCTCCCTGAGGAAACTGCAGCTGAACGCTAGTGGAGGCCCATTGCCACTGCTCCAGGAATGGTGCCTGAGTTCTCCCTGCGATTCAGGTCCGGTAATTCCTCTCTGCTTCTGAACCGTCTTTTCCTCCCCCTGCCCCTCAGTTCATTTTATAAGCTTGGCTTTGATGCTCAGGGCTCCTACCTTGTCATAAATATACTCGTTTCACATGTTTTTTGGGGGGCTTTGTTGTAAAGAGGGCTCACTGGAAGCATCTATCTATTTTGCCATCTTGGCTCTGCCAAGAAATATCTCTTGTTTAAATCATGTCATGTAAAAATATCTATAACATAATTCTATGCCAGCATATGTATAGAAAATATGTCTTTATGTGTAGAGATACAACAAAATGCCTTTCTTTGAATAGTTTAAGTTTGTAAATGAGATTGATAATCTATAATCTAAGTACTTCTGTATTATTGAATTTGGTTTTAAAATTCACATATATTAATTTTGTACATCTTTTTAAAAGTAGAAAAATTATAGTTTTAAAAACTAATTTAAAAACACATCAAACTGGTTTTCTCTCCAATGTATAAGTGACACTGCACTAAAACTATACAATTTCTGATTTCTAAGACTGTTTATAACCATAGCTTATCAATATTCTCTAGGTCTAGAAGAAATAAAATTGTATGTTTAATTTGTATTTTTTTTATTGAAAATTTTATTAACACAATTTTTCACATTTCTTGTTAATCATTTACAGAGTCAATCATTAAGGTATTATTCTATATTTACTGACAGAAAGTACTTATGGAAATAATACATTAATCAGTAGTTGCTACTTTGTGGCACTAAACAATTAAAAAATAATGTACTTTTCCTTAAAAATAAGTGGTGTGATATTCAGCACACTCTACTTTTGCTGTTTTGTCAGATTTTGCATTGCAGATTTCTGAAATTTGACCCTTGAATCCTTTTTGTCCATCTGGAACCATCTTTGAATACTATATCACTGCTGTGCCTCACTCTAATGATTTAGTAGACTTATAAATCATTAGAAACATTGATCTGACTGATGATGCATTTGAGTAATACATCAACAGAAAAAGATTCTTAGATGATATATTACCCCAAAGATGGCGCTGTGTAGAATGGAATCCTTCTAGTTACTGCATACAATACTCACTCTGGAGAGGGCTTCATTTAAAAAACCATTCACTATCTTTTGGCTAGGTTTTAATCCATCATTAAATATCTCATTATAAGAGTTTTACTCTATTTCTTCCTAAAAACAGACACTCACAGGAAATATAACATGTTATAGTGTGAAATTACTCTCTTTCTTCATTAAGAGATGTGTGACATGATATTTTGGACTTTTATTGAATATTAATTCTGTACCTCTCTTACTGATACTATGTAAGACCATATAATACTGAGATTTTTTCATCATTAATGTTAATCATTGTTTTGCATATTCTAAGACAGCAATATTAGAATAATGTAACTCTGGAGGTATATCTACAATCACTATTAATCCAGAGCCATATGACTACTGTGTGAATTGTGGAGTCTTTAAAATAATATAGGTCAAAAATAGAGCTCTCAGGGATCTGTGATTTGAATTTGAGTCCTATATAACTTTAGAACCATAGTTTATCAATCTTCTAATATCTATTTGTAATCAAGTATTATTTTACACTACTAATTTCCATTTGCGAGAAATAATGTGTGCTTTTTCTCATGCAAATTCGTGGGTACTAAGCCTTGCTGCTGAAAATGAGTATGCAATGTTTTTTAGTTTTGTATTTTTAATTAAAGAAAAGCAGTCTGGTAAGTGAAATGAACATTCTTACACATTTTTATTAGTAGTGTCAAATGCTACAATCATAATCAATATACCAAAGCCTTTTTTCTATGATACGGAAAGAAACTTCTGAATTTTCCAGATTTTTCCTCTCTGAAGATTCTCTTGCACATTTAGGTTCATTAATCACTGCTCTAAACCACCTCAATGCCTTGGATATCAGAACAATTGACTCTCTGATCAAAAAAAAAAAGTTTTTTTCCCCCTCTTTTCTGATGTACACCTTCTGCCCCCCAATACGGCACCTATCTAGTTTCTGCCAAAGAAAGGTGGTCAGAAAACACATCCATTCTTTTCAAGATAAGGCTTGCCCTCTATTTAAAAAGAAATATATGTCCTCTTGACCTACAATTGACAATTACAATAGCCTGAGTATGTGTTATACAGTGTTAAATGACACCACTTATGCAGCCATCATCACAGCCCTGTGACTTTCATGGTCATTCCTCCTATGTAAGGGATCAGCCCAATCATTCCTGCCTGAGGTGGTCAGCACCCCTCACATACTTCTGTCAGCACAGATCATATCCCTTATGAATAAACAATAATTTTCAGGCATGTTGTTCTTGTTATTAGGTGCCCTCAAGTCGGTTCTGACTCATAGTGACCCTATATACAACAGAATAAAACACTGTCTGGTCCTGCACCATCCTCACAATGGTTGCTGTGTTTGAGCCCATTATTGAAGCCACAGGATCAATTCACCTTGTCGTGTGTCTTCCTCTTTTTGCTGATCCTTTAATTACCAAGCATGATGTCCTTCTCCAGGGATTGGTCCCTCCTGATAACATGTCCAAAGTACGTGAGATGAAGTCTCCTCATCCTTGCATCTGAGGAGCACTCTGGCTGTACTTCCTCCAGGACATATTTGTTTACTCTTCAGGCAGTCCATGGAATATTCAATATTATTTGCCTACACCATAATTCAAAGGCATCAATTCTTTAGCCTTCCTTACTCATTGTCTAGCTTTTGCATGCAGCATCTAGGCATAAACCCCCCAAAAACCAAACCCCGTTGCCGTTGAGTCAATTGTGAGTCATAGCTACCCTGTAGGACAGAGTAAAACTGTACCATAGAGTTTCCAAGGAGCACCTAGTGGATTCAAACTGCCAACTGCTTGGTTAGTAGCCATAGCTCTTAACCACTACTCCATCAGAGTTTCAATCAGGTATAAAAAAAAAATGTTAACAACAACACTGAATATTTCTCTTGTGTAATCTGAGGAGTGTACCTAATTTCATTACTAAGCAGAACATTTAACATATACATTTAAATACTCTCTGTTTGGTTTACTTTCAAACCACTCCAATCTTTTCCAAGGACAATAGTGGGCATTTACTTTAAATCTGCTTGATTAAATAACCTGATAAGGTGATTCTCCCAATACAAAGGAGCCGTTAGCTTGAAAAAGTAAATTCTGATCTTCTTTTTAGGTGGTGTAAAATGCTTATGACTTCGAAATTGGCAGTTTTTCCTGCTAGGCTCCACAGAATGTCTCATTACACAAGCTCCAGGAAAGAAATTTTGACTTTTTTTCTTTTAAGCCTAACAGTGTTTTTTACACACAGGCACAATAATTCCTCTTTGAGAAATAATAAATATTCTGTGATACAGAAAAAGGCTATTTTTATATATTTATTTCAGATATATTTATTGAATTATTTTTGACAATAATAAAAATTATAGGAATAGTCTAAGTGTCCAACAATAGGGGACTAAAAGCATAACCCACAGAATATCTTTCCAGTTAATATTTTCTCAGTAGAATGACACCTGTTTTTCAATATCAACACTTCGTATAACATAGTTTTCTTTATAACAATATTTTTCAGGTATTACGTATCTTATATTTGTATCTCCGAATCACAGTACATTTTTAAAAAAACATCTTGCTATATTCTAAATACATCAGTATCATAATTACGTGTTTTTTTTAATTTTGTTGTTTTTGAGAATATACACAGCAAATCATACACCGATTCAACAGTTTCTACATGTACAATTCAGTGAAGCTGATTAAGTTCTTTGAGTTTGTGCAAACATTCTCACTCTCCTTTTATGAGTTGTTTTCCCCCCATTAACATAACCTCACTACCCCTAAGGTTCCTATCTAATCTTTCCAGTTGCTGTTGTCAATTTGATCCCATATAGGTAGTTCTTAAAATAGCATAATGCTCAAACCAGACCTTTGTTAGTAGTTAAGCTAAACTATTGTTTGGTTTTAAGAAGTCTCCCAGGGATATTTTTGTTGTGGGTTTAAATATTATTTGAGGGCAATAGCTTCAGAGATTCACCCACCCTCCATTGCTCTAGGAAGTCTAGAGTTCATGAGCAATTGACGTTCTGTTCTACATTTTCCCCTTTTTGATCAGGATTCTTCTATGGGATCTTTGACCAAAATATTCAGTAACAGAAGCTGGTACCACCTGATCCTTCTGGTCTCACGCATAAGAAAAGGTTGTTCATGAAGACAATTAGCCACATGTTCCATATCCTTCTTCTAGTCCTGACTCTCCTTCTTCTGTTGCTCCAGGTGAATAGAGACCAATTGTTGTACTTTGGATGGCCAGTTAGAAGTTTTTAAGACCCCAGTTACTAAACACTGAACGTGGAGGTAGAACAGAGCACTAAACACATTATTAGGCCAATTTATTGGGATGTCCCATGAAATCGTGGCCCTAAACCTCCAAACCACATAGTTACGTTTTTTTTGAAAAGCATTCTTAATATCAACAAAGAACAAGTGCATCATGAATGTGACTGGCCATAAGACAGTCATTGCAAGGTTGCATCCAGTGTGCCTCTACAATGAAAAGTCTTTCAAAAGTGGCCTAATATCACTAGGTTGTTGTTGCTGTTGTTAGTTATAGAGTTGATTTTAACTCATGGAGATACAATTTGTTACAGAGTAGAACTGCTCCATCAGGTTTTCTCTTCCGTCATTTTAACAAAAGTAGATTGCCAGCCCTTTTCTTCCTCAGTGCCAGTGGGTGGGTTTGAACTATTAAACTTTTTGTTAGCAGTAGAGGGCAAACCATTTGCACCACCTAGGAACCCATAATATTACTTATGTTGTTGTTGGGTGCCATCAAGTGGATTTTGACTCATAGCAATCCCGTGTTGCTATGGGACAGAGTAGAACTGCTCCATAGGGATTTCTAGGCTGTAATCTTTATGGGAGCAGATCATCAGGTCTTTCTCACCTGGAGTCACTGAATGTGTTTGAACCATCAACATTTTGGCTAGCAGCAGAGTACTTAACCAGGGCTTTTTGATATCACTTATAGCACCAAAGAAGTTTACAAAGGTAAGCAACAAGAATGTAGTCAAAGCCTCAGTTCCAATAATTTTTATGCTAAAGTGTTGATCACCTCCCCTTTGGATTTAGAAAATCCTTTGTCTTCAATAATCTGTGTAGACTCCTCTCTCTTACCACTTCCTCTAAGTTTCATAGGCGGCTTAAAGTCAGCCTTTAGTTATCATCTCCACTTCACTCTCACTTTTGCAATCAGTGATAAGCAATGAAGTTTCAACCCTCATCTTCTTCCTTATTTTTCTTCAACCTTTAAGTCTCTACCTCACTTAGTAAACAGTTACCTTATTTTTTTAACTGTAAAGTTTGCATTTCCTTCACAAATCTTGTTATTGCGCCATATTCTTTGCCATGCTATATTATAAATATTATGATATGGAATGCATACTCTACAAGTTACAGCATGTAAACTGTTTATTAGCAACTATATCAATTTTTTTTTTAATAACCAAGATATTTAAAATGATTTAAATTTGAATGTGGTGATAGTTTGTTTCTTGCATATCAAGTCCAACATGAGTTCAAAGGAGGCTCTGCTATCATATTCAAGCATCCAGAATGACAGAGGTGTCATCTTGACTGGTGCTTCCATAATCACCACAACAGCCAAAGGCAACTCTGGAAAGTGCCATGCTGGAAATCCACACAACTTTTGCTCCCACAGCATTGGCTAGGAGTACTTGCCATGACCCACCTGACCACAGTATGGCCAGCAATGAGATGAGAGTCAGTTGTCAATAAGTAGCTTTCATGAGTATGACTACAAATATAACTACAACTTTCTACAATAATTCATAGTATTTAGTCCTATTCTTGTGTTATTATTTTAAAGATCTCGTGAATACTATTAATTCAGTCCAATCCAGTTGCCATCAATTTGATTGTGATTCATGGCTATTTCATGTGTCTCAGAGTAGAATTGTGCTCTAGCATTTACATATGGTGTTTCAGGTAGTATTTAATCAAAAGGCTACACTCAGAAATTGCCTAGCCCAAGAGTTTTAGTTCTCTTAATCTATGATCAATGCTCGGAGTTTTATTAATTAGGGTACTAAAAGTCAGAATTGGCCTTTTGTTGGTGAAATTAATAGTGCTTAAATCAGGTGGCAAAGTAGAGGGTCAGTGAAAAAGAGGAAGACCTTCGATGAGATGGATTGTCACAGTGGCTGTAACAATGGTCTCAAACATAATAACAATTGTTAGGATGGCGCAGGACCAGGCAGTGTTTTGTTCTGTTATACATAACTCTCTATGAGTCAGAACCTATTTTATGGCACCTAACAATAAAAACAACAAATTAGATAGCACTATTTTAACAATAAAAACAACAAATTAGGTGGGTTGGCTAAAGTACTTAAAAAAAATCTCTATTGTGGGGAATCAAGAATTTAGAAAGCCACTCCACTCTCAAATTTCAGGATGAAATCCATTATTTATTTAAAAGAACCTAACAACTCTACATCATCAATTTGGTTTAGATCAGTTGACAATGAAGAGGAAGATATTTTATTATGAAGAATAAATGATTTTAAAAATGGACCAAATAGAAAAACATCAACATGTGAATGATGGTTTCTAAAATTTTTCCATGTTTTCTTCAGTTGTTATGGATTGAAATGTGAACCCCAAAAATATGTGTTGTAAATCCTAATCCCTGTAGTTGTGGATGTAATTCTATTTGGGAAAAAGACTTTCTTTGTTATACTAAGGAGATCATATCAGTGTAGTGTGAGTCTTAACTCAATCACCTTTGAGATATAGAAAAAGCAGGCCAGGTGCAGAAAGGGAATCTCAAAGGGAGGGCTAGATAGAAGCCAGATGAAAATCACCAAGGAAAGGATGAACAGAAGCTGAGAAGAGACAAGGGCCATCCCCCAAAGCTGACAGATGGAGAAAGCTTTCCCCAGAGCCAGAGCCCTGAATTTGGATTTCTAGCCTCCTAAACTGTGAGAAAATAAATGTCTATTTGTTAAAGCTACCCACTTGCGATATTTCTGTTATAGCAGCGCTAAGAAACTAAGGCAGATGTCTGTCTTTATTTTTGAGGAAAAAAATGTTATGGATATTGCTAGGCTCCTTCACACTTTCTCATTCCTTTCCCAGAGGTAACCAATATAGTGATGTTGCTGTATACCATTCTCATGTAAATATAGTTCGCTTTTATAGATATAGGTATGTATGCACATGTATTTACATGTATATATGTACAAAACACATATATCAAGTATACTTATGTATCATATATATACTTATATATAATTATGTAGTATTTTGTGTGTCATAAAAATTATATAAATGACTGTTATGGATTGAATTGTGCCCCACTCCTGCAACAACAAAAAAATCATGTTAAGGTACTAACCCATGGTACCTGTGAACATGACTTTGTTTGGAAATAGGGTCTTTAGAGATGTTATCAGTTATGCAGTCCTACTGGAACATGATGAGCCCTAATCTCATCTGAATGATGTTTTATAAAAGATGAGGACAGACAGAGATAGACACAGGATTACAGTCATGTGATGACAGAGACAGACATATCTACAAGCCAAGGAATGCCAAGGATTTCTGGGAACTACTAGAATTTAGAAGAGAGTCATAGAACAGTTATTCTCTCAGAGCCCTCAGAAGGAATTGAATCAAAATGGCCAAAACCCTGATTTCGACTCTAGCCTTCAGAACTGTGAGACAATAAATTTCAGATCTTTAAAGCCATTCACTTTATGGTATTTCCTTATGGCAGCCCTAGAAAACTAACATAATAACATTATATTTTATGTTTGTTTTATGCTTTATTATTTTCACTCAGTGCTGTAGTTTTGAGCTATCTTCATGTTGTTACATATAAAACTAGCTCATTCTTTTTACCTGATATATTATAGTCTATTGTAAGAATAAACCATTCTCTTATATATGAACAATTAATTTGTTTTCTTTTTTCAACAATTTAAAATGCTGAATGCTATATATTACAATAAATATCTTTCCATATCTTCCTCTTTCTGTGGTGCATGATCATATGTAGAGGTGCTGGATTTCAGAAAATAGTGTATTAACTTGTGCTGGACACACTGGTGTGCTGGAATCTCTTTTCAAAATCCCCGTAGCTATTAAAGGACATAATTGCTGTTAATGGACACAAAGTAAAGTATGCACTTTATGGACAGATGGTCACCCTCTGAAGAAACCCAGGAGTCTGTTAAGCTATCTCTGTGGGATAAAGGGAAAGGAATGCTCCTGGTATCAGTAAATCTAGCTAGAATACCCATCTGGAAATGGTCACCCATCAAAAACAGGGGCAATGACTAATATCCATTACTGGCAAGGGGACTTCCACCTTTATTACTCCCTTTTGCATTTTATTACTCCTTTAATTAACTGTTCCCCTACTTGATCTCTGTGCATGCTATTTGGCACATGGACTTGACTATCCCATTAAGTATATTAACCTTGGGAGAGAGGGGCTCTGGCATTCATTTTCCACGGTGTAAGATGGGGCACCCTTGGATGCAATCATCAGATCACACCCTGGGACAGAAGCCTAACTTCAGGAAACCTTGGCTGATGATGATGTATTCTGTTCTATCATCCCAGTCCTGTTTATTCTGTAAGTAATAAAAGTCAGTTGACATTTGAACAGTGTCTGCTCTGTGCTCTGCTCTAGCCTTGACTAAAAACTTATGAATACAGCACATTGCAACTTGACTAGTTATTGAAAATTGTGCTCTCTCTTTTTAAAGTGGGTATTTTTTATTTAAAAGACCACCCTGCGGTGTAGTGGTTAAGACTTTGGCTGCTAACCAAAGGTCGGCAGCTTGAATCTACCAGGAGCTCCTTGGAAACCCCATGGGGCAGCTCTACTCTGTCCTATAGGGTTGCTTTGAGTCAGAATCAGCGTAACGGCAATGGTTTTTTTGGTTGATGTGTATAGATCAATTTATCGTATCTCTGTGATTCCTTCCATCAATCTGAAAAATAGAAAGTCCTCACCTAGTCTACAATAAATATTCAATCTATATTTTATTACAAGATTTTATGGGTAACATTTCAAAAGATGGGAATTTCAGAACACTTAATTGTGCTGATGGAGAACCTGTACATAAACCAAGAGGCAGTCATCTGAACAAAATAAGAGGATACTGTGTGGTTTAAAATCAGAAAAGGTGTGCATCAGGGTTGTATCCTTTCAGCTATCTATATACTGAGGAAATAATCTGAGAAGCTGGACTATATGAAGAAGAGCGAGGTACCAGGATTGGAGGAAGACTCATTGACAACCTGCATTATAGAGATGACACAACCTTGCTTGCTGAAAGTGAAGAGGACTTGAGGTACTTACTCATGAAGATCAAAGACTTCAGCTTTCAGTATGGATTACACCTCAGCATAAAGACAACAAACATCCTCACAACTGGACTAATAAGAAACCTTATGATAAATGGAGAAAAGATTAATGTTGTCAAGGATTTCATTTGACTTGGATCCACAATCAATGCCCATGGGAGCAGAAGTCAAGAAATCAGACAATGTATTGTGCTGGGCAAATCTTCTGCAAAATATCTCTTTAAAGTATTGAAAAGCAAAGATTTCACTTTGAGGACTAAAGGGCACCTTACCCAAGCCATGGTATTTTTAATTACCTCATATGCATGTGAAAGCTGGATAATGAATAAGGAAGACTTAAGAAGAATTGATGCCTTTCAGTTATGGTGTTAGTGAAGAAAATTGAATATACCATGAACTTCCAGAAGAACAAAAAATCTATTTTGGAAAAAGTTCAACCAGAATGCTCCTTAGAAGCAAGGATGGTGAGCCTTCATCTCATGTACATTGGACATGTTATCAGGAAGGACCAGTCCCTGGAAAAGGATATCATGCTTGGTAAAGTAGAGGGTCAGTGAGAAAGAGGAAGACCTTCAAAGAGATGGATTGACAACAGTGGCTGCAACAACAGGCTCAAACACAGCAACGATTTGTGAGGATGGTCCAGGACCAGGCAGTGTTTTCTTCTGTTGTATATAGGGTCTCTATGAGTCAGAACTCGCTTGATGGCACCTAAGGATAACAACAAGCACTTAAAAAAACAAACAAACAAAAAAACCTTACACTCTAAACAACATGTATATTTCTATGCAAGCTAGGTAGAGTTCTTTGTTTTCTGACCAGTTTATAAGGTCATATATTCTTTTCTAAATTACTGAAAAAAGTAGGGTCTATTACTGGGCTTATCTCCCCTATTAAGAATACTTAGATACTTTCATATATTTATGGTGGATGACTGGGAAGTATTTTTTTTTTTTCTGTTGTACATTGGGTTGCTATGAGTCGGAACTGACTCAGTGGCACCTAACAACAACATATATAAATGTTTCCAGCATTTTATAAGGTTTCTAACATTTTTATAACATTTATAAGGTAATCCAATATTTTGATAAGGTAAGTAATTGGTTTATAATTAAAAATATAGTATTTATTTGTTATTAGTATATATATGAGTGAGTCAGAATTGACTCGATGACAATGGATTAGTATGTATATATTTGTTTTCTCACCAGTTTATAAGGCCATATATCCTTTTCTAAACTACTGAAAATTAGACAGATAGATAAATGATATTTGCCAACATTTCACACTCAGTATTATAAATTTTTAAGTTGAATAAAACCAATAATTTACCTCTGAGTACCATTTGAGTAAATGTCCTAGCTTTTGATGCTGTGAGTTTAGTACATATCCAAGTATTTAACACATTTTGGGGTGCATGACGCTCTGTGTGACACTATAGTTACTTGAAAGAAAATTTTTAGCATTCAGTTGATGTGACTTTCTTTGTTTTTTCTCTATTAATTTCTAATGCTACTACTTAATGGTTTGAATATGGCTTCTTTTTTAAGTATCGGTGGTGGGATTCTTTCTGGCATAGTACATTATCACATTTTTAAAAAAAATTCTAAGCCAGCCTCAAAAGTTAAATACTATGTGTCATAGATTGAATTGTGTCCCTCAAAAATATGTGTTAACTTGGTTAGGCCATGATTCCCAGTATTGTGATTGTAACACCCTTACTAAGGTCACATCCCTGATCCAATGTAAAGGGAGTTTTCCTGGGGTGTGGCCCGCACCACCTTTTATCTTACAAGAGGTGAAAGGAAAGGGAAACAAGCAGAGAGTTGGGGACCTCATACCACCAAGAAAGAAGCACCTGGATCACAGTGCATCCTTTAGACAGTGTTTCTGCATGAAGAAGCTCCTAGTCCAGGGGAAGATTGATAAGATGGACCTTTCTCCAGAGCTGACAGAGACAGAAAGCCTTCCCCTGGAGCTGATGCCCTGAATTTGGACTTGTAGCTTACTAGACTGTGAGAAAACAAATTTCTCTTTGTTAAAGACATCCACTTGTGGTATTTCTGTTATAGCAGCACTAGATAACTAGAACACTATGTATAACTATATATATAAAAATACAAAAATCTGATTTTAAAATATGATGTGATATCATGTTTAATTATAATTTTTGCTGTTTTCTATTCACTGTTAATTTCTTGTTAAAAGCTTATAGAAAATGAATTATGGATACTATAAATTAAAGGCTACAAATCTCTTCAGGACTTGTTCATTGTGAAAGGAGCATTTTATAATATTCTATTTATTATCGTAAGAAGCTGGAATTATATTTGGAAATTATTAATACTAAGAATTGTGTTAAAAGTTGACATTAGTAATGATATAAACACAGAATATCAGAAAAAATGAACCTCTCATTTAAGTACATCATATAAGGCTTTTAATTTAATTATTAAAATAAATTTGTGTGGTTCCAATGCACATGAATAAATATCATTCCTCCTCCTAAATGTGAGATTTTCTTTTGTTCAAAGTTGGTGTACTATCACTTAACATTTTTTCCTCCAATGCAGTAGTCTATTTCCCAGAAGGACATTTCCCTTAATTTCCTTTTGGATTATCTAGCTCTCTGGGTTTAATTTTTAAGTTTAAAAAGAACCATTTGATTTTAATAACTTTTATGTGTAGTGCTCCATTGAGTTTGGGCTTTAGCACATAGGACTACTTTTCCATAAGGTGATTTCTAGTAAATCCCTGTGTGTAAAAGCAAGATAAACACACATCACTGAGTTTGTTATTGCAATTAAATTATTGGATTTTTATATTTGAATATGTTTTGAGCATTGAAAAGCATGAAGAGTCTGTTTTCTCATGTTGGTCATGGACACTTTTCTGACACTTAATAACTTGAAATAAGTCTGTCAATATTCAGAAATGTTTTAGAGTATGAAAAAGCTGCATATTTAATATGAGGAAAACAAATCCCATAAACCACATTTGCTTAATAACAACCTAGATAAACTCTTCCACAGAATCTATTTTATGAAGTCTATATTCTCATTTAATATATTTTAGATGTGATTTCCTTATTAAAATGTTTGCTATTTCACAAATTTACTTTTTCAAATGTTTCACTTATTTTTCTCAAACCAACTGACTAAATTTGCTCCCATGTCTCCTTGCTAATGGCCACCCGTGTACATTACCAAATGTGAGTTGTGTGTAATTTGAGACAGATACTCTTAGTCAACAAAGATTTTAACAGAAAGCAGGTGCTTGAGTTAATCCCTTCATAAATATTTATGAAGTATTTATTCAGTATCATTCACAAATTCAAATAAGTATGTATACACTTATTCAGCGACATTTGTTCATTTGATCAAACTATGTATTAGATACCATAGTGAACTAGGAGAAATTAAGTCCAATTTTCCCTTGCACAGTGACCATAAGTAGTGTACGCATCCAAAAAGTTCCATTCAACATTATGCCATGAATCTTCTTCAAAACATGCATAGGACCTCCAATACAATGACACAGTTGTTTGCATGAAACCAGATCACTGACTTCCTGACTCTAGTCTTTCTACAATTTTGTAAGAATACGGGTGTGTGTGTGTGTGTAAGAGAGTCAGAGAGAGAAAGTGGTAGGCCATAACATAGCTATGAGTTGGTTTGAGCAGTAAGTTCTCAATTGCCCTTAGAATTCTATCCTCTAAATTATGCAAGAAACTGAAATAAATATTATGAACAAATTCATGTTATTGTATTTGGAGTGGGATAGCTATAAAACATACTCTGCTTAAAATTATTTAGAGATAATAATTTTAAAAGAAGAAAATTGGGAGATAGGTAACATTCATTTCCAGGGTTATGATTTCTGCTAGGCAATCACTAAGCTAGACACCATTGGGGAAATACAATTGAAAAAAACAATCTACTCCCAACCTAGAAAGTCTCTCCAAAAAAAACGGAAGAGAAAGAAAAGTTTTCCTATTGAATGGGCGTTAAACCAAAAAGTGATGTGCTATAGACAATCTGCTAAAAAGATTGTAAAGACAGAAAGAAATCTTACCATTTATATAGCTGAGTGAATACGACCCATTACACTCATGTTTTCAAGATAAAATTGCTAATTTTCTTGTGCTTTTATGGCTGGAGGTAGATTTGCAATTTTGGACCACCTGAGGTTATGCTAATCTTCTTCCAGGACACTGGAATTTTGAAGAGGATTACCTGAAGTTACATTTTAAGAGGGTGCCTGCCAGGTCCTTGAGACAACACCTTAGATTTACATACTTTTCAAAGACAAGGAAGAATTTATAATTACAAGTGAATTCTGAAAGAGCAAAGGAGGAGGGGTGCCTCTTTCCTCATTTTCGGTGGGGAGATTTAAAACCTTTACAATTTGTATTTGCTCTACAGTATCCCTTCAAAAGGTATTGTGTTCCCCACAGGTCTGTCAGTTTGTCTTACCGTGGTGGTTTGGGTGTTGCTGTGATTCTGGAAGCTATGCTACTGGTATTTCAAATACCAGAAGGGTCACCCATAGTGACAGGTTTCAGCTGAGCTTCCGACTAAGACAGACTAGGAAGAAGGATTGGCAGTCTACTTTTGAAAAAATTAGCCCGCGAAAGCCCTATGAATACCGGTGGAACATCTTCTGATATAGTGCAGGAAGATGAGCCCCTCAGGTGGTAACATACTCAAAATACCATTAGGGAAGAGCAGTCTCTTCGAAATAATCAACCTTAATGACATGGATGGGGGAGTAAAGCATTCGGGACTTCATTTGCTGATGTGGCATGACTCAAAATGAGAACAGGTGCACTAATGCCAAAGATGATGGAATAGAAGATATTTACCAACTTCTACATTCTGAAATTGATCAAATGTGCAATCAGGATGCATTTATAATTACTGGTCACTGGAATTAAAAAGTTGGAAACAAAAAAGAAGGTTCAGTAGTTGGAAAATACGGCCTTGGTGATAGAAATGATGCCTGAGATTGAATGACAGAATTTTGCATGACTAATGACTTCTTCATTGCAAATATACTTTTTCAAAACATAAGCAGTGATTCTACACGTGGAACTGCTCAGATGGTTGACACAGGAATCAAATCAACTACATCTGTGGAAAAAGATGATAAAAAAAAGTTCAATATCATCACTCAGAACAAGGCCAGGGACAAACTGTGAAACAGACCATCAATAACTCAGATGCAAGTTCAAGTAGAAGCTGAAGAAAATTAGAACAAGCCCACAAGAGCCAAAATATGAGCTTGAATATATCCTACCTGAATTTAGAGATCATCTCAAGAATAGATTTGAAGTGTTGAGCACTAATGGCCAAAGACCAAATGAGTTGTGGAAGGACATCATACATGAAGAAAGCAAGAAGTCACTAAAGAGACAGGAAAGAAAGAAAAGACCAAAATGGATGCCAGAAGAGACTCTGAAACTTGCTTTTGAATGCCAAATACTAAAGCAAAAGAAGAAAGTATGAAGTAAAGAATTGAACAGAAGATTTCAAAGGATGTCTCGAGAAGACAAAATAAAGTATTATAGTGACATGTGCAAAGACATGGAGTTAGAAAACCAAAAGGGAAGAACACACTTGGCCTCTCTCAAGCTGAAAGAACTGAAGAAAAAATTCAAGCCTAGAGTTGCAATATTGAAGGATTCTAGGGGAAAATATCAAACGAGGCAGAAATCAAAACAAGAGGGAAGGGAATAAACAGAGTCACTATACCGGTAAGAATTGGTGGACATTCAGCCATTTCAGGAAGTAGCACATGATCAGGAACTGGTGGTGCTGAAGGAAGAGGTGCAAGCTGCACTGAAGCACTGGCAAAAAATAAGTCTCTAGGAACTGATGGAATATCAGTTGAGATGTTTGAACAAGCAGATACAGTGCCTGGAAATACTCACTTATCTCTGCCTCTCTGCTAAGAAATTTGGAAGACAATTGTCTGGAAGAGATCCATATTTATGCCTATTCCAAAGAAAGGTGATCTAACCTAATGTGGAAATTATGGGACAAAATAATTAATATCACACACAAGTAAAGTTTTGCTGAAGATCATTTCAAAAGAGGATGCAGCAATACATCAACAGGGAACCGGCAGAAATTCAAGCTGGATCCAGAAGAGGATGAGGAACAAAGGATATCATTGCTGATGTCAGATGGCTCCTGGCTGGAGGCAGAGAATAACAGAAAGATGCTTATCTGTGTTTTATTGGCTCTGCAAAGACATCCGACTGTGTGGATCATAATAAATTATGGATAACATTGCAAAGAATGGGAATCCCAAAACAATTGTGCTCATGAGGAACCTGTACATAGATCAAGAGGCAGTAGTTCAAACAGAACAAGGGGATACTGCATGGTTTAAAGTCAGAAAAGGTGTGTCAGTGTTGTATCCTTTCACAATACTTATTCAATCTATATGCTGAGCAAATAATCCGAGAAGCTAGAATAAATGCAGAAAAGCATAGCATCAGGATTGGAGAAAGACTCATTAACAACCTATGTATGATATGCAGGCGACACAACCTTGCTTGCTGAAAGTGAAAAGAACTTGAAGCACTTATTTATGAAGATCCAAGACTACAGCCTTCAGTATGGATTATACCTTAAAATAAAGAAAACAAAAATCTCACGACTCGACTGATAAACAACATCTTGATAAATGGAGAAAAGGTTAAAGCTGTCAAGGATTTCTATTTACCTGGTTCCATAATCAACATCATGCTTGGTAAAACAGAGGGTCAGTGAGAAAGACCCTCAACAAGATGGACTGACACAGTGGCTACAATGGGCTGAAGCATAAGAATGATTGTGAGGGTGGCACAACACAGGGCAGTGTTTTGTTCTGTTGCACACAGGGTTGCTGTGAGTTGGAACTGACTCTAAGGTACCTAACAACAACAACAGCCAAGGATAATTTGGTACCACCAGAATCAGAAAATTTAATCACTTTGCTCTGGACTGTCTAAATTACAAAGTTTGACCATGATTTAGTTTGAATAGGACCTAAAATAATCTTGCTTATGAAATGGTTTTGTTGTCATTGTCTGTAAAGATACCTGCTGAATTATACAAAAGTTTCTATGTTTTTCTAAGACAGTCTGTGCTGGGTCTTTATGAAAAGAAATAGTTTCACTGAGTGTGTAAGTTAAAAACAGTATAATGGGGCTATAAAATAGCCTACAGGTACAAAATATCAGTGAATCTGTTCTGGTAATTCAAAACTTAGTGGACACGGTTGGAAATAAGCTGATATCTGGGCGTTTCTTCACATAAGCTTTCAGCTACTGGGGAACATGGTATAAATCAATATGGTTACATGCCTCGTATCTGTCTCTTCTACTTCAATACATACTGTAATCATTAGTGATCATGCTGTACTCTGCTTTCACTCATCTAAAACCAAGCCAAAAAAAAAAAAAAAAAACCTGGGTTTTTCTCAAGTTACAACTTAAATACATAAGAAATCCTCACACTGAATGTGTCTGGATAATCAGACCTCCGCCACTCTCCTGTAATTTAAAACTCATGAATCAGAATGTAAAATTTGGCCATCAGCTTCCTCCTTAGCAATTAAAGACCATTCAGACCTTCAAATTACATACACATAAGCTTAGGATCGATTTCTTATTTACTCACATTTTTCCAAGTTGAAATGATTTTATTAACTGCTGACTGGCATAGCTCTGCTCTTTATCCTGCATCCTCACAGACCACTTATATATCAGAAGTGAAGACACTGCTCAATTCTTATCAAGAATAAGAAGAGTAGGGAGGCATTGTCAACATGGCGTAACAGACAGCCTCTTCTGGTGAGCCCTCTACACAACAAAGACTCAAAAAAACAAGTGAAACGAGTATATTTGTGACAAGCTGGTAGTCCTCAGCTTCAAAGGCAAGCTTAGAAACACAAACTGAGGGCCAGGGGGAGGAAGAGACCATTCAGAAGCTGAGAGGAGTTACCGGACCTGAATCGAGGGAAGCCCTCAGGCACCATTCCCGGAGTGGCAGCAGCAGGCTGGTACTAGCGTTCAGCTGCAATTTCCTCAAGGAGAAGCAGACAGCCACACAGCCTACTCACACCTCTTGAACCAGAGAAGAACGGTGCTCTCAGCAAAAACTAAGTACTTGTGTGTATTTTAATGTGCCCTCCCCACTCCCAAGCTGGCTTCAGTGGCTGAATTCCCTGGGCCTGAGAAAGGCACTGTTGAGCACCTAGAGCCATCCTCCCAGTATTGGGGAAGGAAAAAAACTGCAGTTGGGGGAAAAGATAATTTGCTAGCTCCACTAACCAGGGGAGCTCAGGACAGAAGAGGCTCCTGTTCAGGCATAAACTGTCTGTGGACTTTGAGCACCGTTCTCCTCTGCATGGACCTGTGTGGGCCTATTTCAGGAGAATAGGCCCTTGTTGGCAGACTCCAACTATTTCAGCTGTACGGTGAAGAGGTGGGTGTTTGTTTGGCAATGCTTTGCCTATTAAGCAAGGTTCTCACCTACCCACATCAGGAACCTAAAGACTGGCAGCTTCACTCAGTTGAACCAGCCACCCGCAACAGGGGTCCAGAGATGACTGGTACCTTCCAGTACATACAACCAAAAATATTGGGTGCCTATGGTCCGTCTGCAGAACCCACCCACTTGCATGCTCCAGGGAACAGGGACATGCTTTCCTCAGAGACACTTGGAGGTTGGGTCTCAGCCCCCTGCCTTTTTCAGAGCATGACCCCCTGCTGCAGTCAGATACCATTATGTACCCCAATCACCCCTGCCCCTTTAAGACTGTAAGACAGAGCCTGTATCACACACTGGATGATCAGCTACCAGGACACCTGAGCTGAATTCATACAAGAAAAGTGAATGGGCTCCTAGACTGATATACCTGAAAACAGCTCTAGCCATCTGGAGACAGGACGTCAGAGCTCACAAGACAAAAATAATCATGCTAGCTCACTAAAGCAACCCATTTGGGTATATCAAAAACAAAACAAAGCAAGCAGCTACGACACAGTAAGCAAGCATAAACTAATACAATAACTTATAGATGCTCAGAGAAAACACTCAATATCAAGTCACATAAAGAAACACACCATGATCACCTCAACAAACTCTCAACACAAAGAATCCCGGGATCTTCTAGACAAAATTGCATTCCTGGAATTACCAGAGCCAGAATACAAAAGTTTAATATACTGAACCCTTCAAGACATCATGAAGCAAATGAGGCAATATGCAGAACAAGCCAAGGAACACACAGAAAAAGCAATTGAATAAGTTAGAAAGATTATTCAGGAACATAATGAGAAGTTTAATAAGCTGGAAAAATCCATAGACCCACAGCAAGCAGGAATTGCAAAGATTAACAATAAAATCGCAGAAGTAGACAACTCAATAAAAAGTCAGAGGACCAGAAATGAGCAAGTAGAAGCCAGAATTTCTGAACACGAAGATAAATCACATGGCACTAATATATCTGTAGAAAAATCAGATAAAACAATTTTAAAAAATGAAGAAACCTTAATAATCATGTGGGACTTTATCAAGAGAAATAACCTATGAGTGATTGGAGTACCAGAACAGGGAGGGATAACAGAAAATACAGAAAGAGTTGTTGAAGATTTGTTGGCAGAAAACTTCCCTGATATCGTGAAAGATGAGAAGATATCTATCCAAGATGCAGAACTAATGAAATAGAAAACAGAAAAACAATTGAAAGAATTAACAAGACCAAAAGTTGGTTCCTTGAAAAAAATCAACAAAATTGATAAATCACTGGCCAAACTGACAAAAGAAAAACAGGGGGGGAAGCAAATAACCCAAATAAGAAATGAGATGGGTGGTATTAGAACAGACCCAAATGAAATTAAAAGAATCATATCAGATTACTATGAAAAACTACACTCAAACAAATTTAAAAACCTAGAAGAAATGGATGAATTCCTGGAAACACACTACCTACCTAAACTAACACAAACAGAGGTAGAACAACTAAATAGACCCATAACAAAAGAAGAGATTGATAAGGTAATCAAAAAACTCCAAACAAACAAACAAAAAAATCCCTGGTCCAGACGGCTTTACTGCAGAGTTCTACCAAACTTTAAGAGAAGAGTTAAAACCACTACTACTAAAGGTATTTCAGAGCATAGAAAAAGACAGAATACTACCAAACTCATTCTATGAAGCCACCATATCCCTGATACCAAAACTAGGTAAAGGCGCCACAAGAAAAGAAAATTATAGACCTATATCCCTCATGAACTTAGATGCAAAAATCCTCAACAAAATTCTAGCCAATAGAATTGAACAACATATCAAAAAAATAATTCATCTTGACCAAGTGGGATTCATACCAGGTATGCAGGGATTCAATATTAGAAAAAAAAAATCCATGTAATCCATCACTTCAATAAAAAAGACAAGAATCGCATGATTTTATCAATTGATGCCGAGGCATTTGACAAAGTTCGACACCCATTCATGATAAAAATGCTCAGCAAAATAGGAATAGAAGGAAAATTCCTCAGCATAATAAAGGGCATTTATACAAAGCCAACAGCCAACATCACCCTAAGTGGAAAGAGCCTGAAAGCATTCCCACTGAGATCCGGAACCAGACAAGGATGCCCTTTATCACCGCTCTTATTCAACATTGTGTTGGAGGTCCTAGCCAGAGCAATTAGGCTAGATAAAGAAATAAAGCACATCCAGATTGGCAAGGGAGAAGTCAAATTATCTCCATTTGCAGAAGACATGATGTTATACACAGAAAACCCTAAGGAATCCTCCAGAAAGCTACTAAAACTAATAGAAGAGTTCAGTAGAGTATCAGAATACAAGATAAACATACAAAAATTAGTTGGATTAATCTACACCAACAAAAAGAACATCGAAGAGGAAATCACCAAATCAATGCCATTTATAGTAGCCCCTAAGAAGATAAAATACTTGGGAATAAATCTTACCAAATATGTAAAAGACTTATACAAGGAAAATTACAGTACACTTCTGAAAGAAACCAAAAGAGACTTACATAAGTGGAAGAACATACCTTGCTCGTGGATAGGAAGACTTAACATTATAAAAATGTCTATTCTTCCAAAAGTGATCTATACATTTAATGCAATTCTGATCCAAATCCCAAGGACATTCTTTAATGAGATGGGGAAAGAAATCACCAACTTCATATGGAAGGGAAAGAGGTCCTAGATAAGTAAGGCATTACCGAAAAAGAAGAACAAAGTGGGATGCCTTACTCTACCGGATTTTAGAACCTATTATACTGCCACAGTAGTCAAAACATCCTGGTACTGGTACAACAACAGATCCATAGACCAATGGAACAGATTTGAGAATCCAGACATAAATCCATCCACATATGAGCATGTGATATTTGGTAAAGTCCCCAAAACAGTTAAATGGGGAAAAGGCAGTCTTTTTAACAAATGGTGCTGGCATAACTGGATATCCATCTGCAAAAAAATGAAACAAGACCCATACCTCACACCATGCACAAAAACTAACTCCAAATGGATCAAAGACCTAAATATAAAATCTAAAACAATAAAGATGATGGAAGAATAAATAGAGACAACGTTAGGAGCCCTAATACATGGCATAAACAGTATACAAAACACTATTAAGAATGCAGGAGAAAAACTAGGGAACTGGGAGCTCCTATAAATCAAACACCTATGCTCATCCAAAGACTTCACCAAAAGAATAAAAAGACTGCCTACAGACTGGGAAACAGTTTTTAGCTATGACATTTCTGATCAGCACTTGATCTCTAAAATCTACATGATACTGCAAAAACTCAACTACAAAAAGACAAATAACCCAATTAAAAAATGGGCAAAAGATATGAATAGGCACTTCACTAAAGAAGACATTCGGGTAGCTAACAGATACATTAGGAAATGTTCACAATCATTAGCCATTAGAGAAAGGCAAATCAAAACTACGATGAGATTTCATCTCACTCCAACAAGGCTGGCATTAATCCAAAAAACACAAAATAATAAATGTTGGCGAGGCTGTGGAGAGATTGGAACACTTATACACTGCTGGTGGGAATGTCAAATGGTATAACCACTTTGGAAATTGGTTTGGAGCTTCCTTAAAAAGCTAGAAATAGAACTCCCATAAGATCCAGCAGTCTCACTCCTTGGAATATATCCTAGGGAAATAAGAGTCTTTACATGAACAGATATATGCACACCCATGTTTATTGAAGCACTGTTTACAATAGCAAAAAGTTGGAAGCAACCAAGGTGCCCACCAACGGATGAATGGATAAGTAAATTACGGTATATTCACACAACAGAATACCACGCAATGATAAGGAACAGTGGTGAATCTGTGAAACATTTCATAACACGGAGGAACCTGGAAGGCATTATGCTGAGTGAAATTAGTCAGTTGCAAAAGGACAAATATTGTATAAGACCACTATTATAAGAACTTGAGAAATAGTTTAAATTGAGAAGAAAACATTTTTTTGTGGGTACGAGGGCGGGAGGGAGGGAGGATGGTAGAGGGGTATTCACTAATTAGATAGTATATAAGAACTACTTTAGGTGAAGGGAAAGACAACACACAGTACAGAGGAGGTCAGCAAAACAGGACTAAACCAAAAGCAAAGAAGTTTCCTGAATAAACTGAATGCTTCGAAGGCCAGCATAGCAGGGGCAGGGGTTTGGGGACCATGGTTTCAGGGGACATCTAAGTCAATTGGCATAATAAAATCTATTAAGAAAACATTCTGCATCCCTCTTTAAAGAGTGGTGTCTGGGGTCTTAAATGCTAGCAAGCGCCCATCTAAGATGCATCAATTGGTCTCAACCCACCTGGATCAAATGAGAATGAAGAACACCCAGGTCGCAATGTAATTACAAGCCCAAGAGACAGAAAGGGCCACATGAACCAGAGACTACATCATTCTGAGACCAGAAGAACTAGATTGTGCCCTGCTATAACCGTTGACTGCCCTGACAGGGAACACAACAGAGAACCCCTGAGGGAGCAGGAGAGCAGTGGGATGCAGACCCCCAAATTCTCATAAAAGACCAGACTTTATGGCCTGACTGAGATTAGAAGGACCCCGGTGGTCATGGCCCCCAGACCTGTTGGCCCAGGACAGGAAACATTCCTGAAGCCAACTCTTCAGACAGGGATTGGACTGGACAATGGGTTGGAGAGGGATGCTGGTGAGGAGTGAGCTTCTTGGATCAGGTGGACACTTGAGACTATGTTGGTATCTCCTGCCTGGAGGGGAGATGAAGTGGCAGAGAGGGTTAGAAGCTGGCAAAATGGATACGACAAGAGAGAGTAGAGGGAGGGAGCGGGCTGTATCATTAGAGGAAGAGTAATTGGGAGTATGTAGAAGGTGTATATAAGTTTTTATGTGAGAGACTGACAATTTGTACTTTCATGTAAAGCACAAAAAAATTATTTAAAAAAAAAATAGGAAGAGTACCAGCTGGAAACTTATTGTTAATCTAAGTGTTTTTATTTAAGTGTAAGTGTCTAACCTGCCTTTAACCAAACGAAACCTGTTGCCATCGAGTCCATTCTGACTCACAGCGACACTACAGAACAGAGTAGAATTACCCCATAGTACTTACAAGGCTGTAATCTCCACAGATAAGCAGCGTTTGGTCAGTAGTTTGAATCCACCAGCTGTTCCTTGGAAGCCCTATGTGGCAGTTCTGCTCTATCTGTTCTGTAGGGTTGCTATGAGTCTGAATAGACTCAATGGCAAAGTGGTTTGGCTTAATCTCTACAGAAGCAGACTGTGACGTCTTTCTCCTGCAGAGCGGCTGGTGGGTTTGAACCTTGGACCTTTTTGTTAGCAGCTGAACACTTAACCACTGCACCACTAGAGCCCCTTAATAGACCCTAAGCCCACCAAAAACCAAATGCCCTGTGATCAAGTTGATCCTAACTCATATCAACCCTATAGAACTGCCCCATGGGGTTTCCAAGGCTGTAAAGGTGGCTGCCACATGTTTATTCCACTGAGCATCTGGTGGATTTGAACCACCAGGAATAATTTGCTTGTAAGGAGCTGAAACCTACTGAGAGAAGCTCAATGAAAAGGAGGCTCTTATGTAAGTACAGGAGAATCATAAGGAATCCAAATAAAGGAAATATAGCTAGGCTTCATAGCATCTGAATATTAGAAAATTGTTCTCTGTCTCTTCCTCTCTTCCCTCCTTCTTCTCCTTCCTTCCAACATCTCTGCTCCTCTAGTTCTCTCAACTTCTTTCTTCTGTCTTCTCAATCAAGGTTCTCTTTCTCTCACCTGTCTGTAGATGCTCCATCACAACCAACAAGAAGGGCCAAGCTGAGTTTCCAAGATAGCAAGAGAGCTTCCAGTTTGACACCCTAAACCTAACTAATTTAGTCTCAAGACCTGTCCCGAATTTCTGAAAAGAGAATGGAATTACTCCAAATTGAGTCAGGAGTACATAGCTGGTCTAACTAGCCCTAATTGAGAATGGAGCCAGGGTTACTATCGAGAACTCTTTTTCTAAGGTTTGGACAAGTCATATTTTCTAGGAAAGTGTGGCCTGGTAGGAAATCACTAGCATTTCCAATATATATCCCTTGCATTTCTAAATTAAGATTTAGCGAATTATTTTTTTATGTGTCAGGCATTTGTTTTAAATTTTATTATATTTACTTAACATCATTTTCACAACAATCTTGTGATATTTTATTATGTCCAACTATTGCAATTCAAATATTGGGACTGGACTCAGAAATTTTAAATTAATTCTTTGAGAGGACATGTCTATGACAGAGTGGGGATAAAGGTTAGCCCAAAATGAAAACCTTTTTTCTTCTTAGTTTTTTTGCAAAAACTGTAAACTTTTTTTCCTATTTTCTTTTTTTCCCCTATAATTCTGCCTATAGTCCATGTCAAGAGACATCAAGATTTTTTCCTTCTTCAGTATTAAAAAAATCAGTATTTTTTTCTGTTTTCCAGGATTCCTGTATAGTATTCATCTGACTTTGGCAGATGCATCTATTCTCTGAGCTCTTATTTGGTACATTTTCTGCTTATGATAATGTTCCTAGGTATCTTTCCTCAGTGCTGCAGTTTCTGATTGGAAACAAAGCTCTTCATAGGGTGCCAGAGTTTTTGGCTTGGCCCTGACAGTCCCAATTCATACTTTTGGTCTGATGTCCCATCCAATTACAAATTTGTCTGAATTTTTAAGTTATTTTTAACGAAGTATTATTAACAAGTGCATTAAAATAAGCCAGAATGGTTCTTATAGCCCTGTATTTTTTAGCTCCACCATTGGCCTTGGCCTAGCTTCATAGGATTTAAAACGCAAGTGTGGGGAAGTAAATGTTCTCTCTTTAATATGTGGTTAAATCTGAAATACTGTACAGCAAAGCAGTAACTTCTTTCTCATTTGCTGAGCATTCCCAGATATAGTGGTTGACACCCCATTTCAAGGTTGACATGAAGGGCATTTGCTGATAAAGCAAAGTAAGCAAGAGTGGTTAGCTAACTCTTTCTTGTTTTGAGTAGTGGTAGGAGAATTATTTGATATTGTTGCTTCTGCAGCCAATGAGCATAAAAGTCATTTACCCATGATCATGCCATGACCCAGGTGATGCAGTGAGCTGTCAGAATCCCAGCTTTAAGGTCAATAGAAAATTGAATAATTAGAAGCTCAGTGTAGCCAAAATATATGCAAGAGATAGAGGTTGATCAGTCCTGCCATAGGGCAGGTAGAAAGTCATTTAAAAGCTCTAGTTAGAGTACTCTTGTCATTCGTCGTATGGGGTTTATGTAAATTCATGTTTTATTTTATTCTTTGCTATTACTTTTTTTTTTTTTGGAGCCCTGATGGCATAGTGGTTAAGAGCCCAGGCTGCTAACCAAAAAGTAAGCAGTTCAAATCTACCAGCTGTTCCTGAGAAACTTTATGGAGCAGTTCTACTCTGTCATATGGGGTCACTGTGAGTCAGAATTGACTCTGCAGCAAATTTTTTTTTTTTTAATTATTATTGCTTTTTTTATTTTGCTCTAATTTTAGCAACTAGCTATCAAAGTTGCACGTGCAAAGAAAAAATAAATAATGGATCTCCATATCTTATACATCAGCGAACCTGTAACTAGTACAAAATGTCTGTTGATATCTACTATCCCCCATGGTGGTGGGCAGGCATATCACTCACTGACCATATAAAAACCAAAGGACGAAAAGTTATTGACTGAGCAGCATCTACTTCCACATTTATCAGTTATTGAAGAAGATAATGTCTAGGGATGATAATTTAACAGAAGTAGCTGCAGAAGATATGTTTATAGATCACTTTGTAAAGCCTGATTTTTCACTTCCATCAAGTGACTATTTTAATAAAATAATTTTGCTTGATTTTGATTCCAAGTTTTTTATTTTTTTTTTGTACATGTAGGGAAAGAAAACCAGAGTCACTAATATGCTGGCTTCATTAGAGGCAGAAGAATTTCCTAAGTAGTTAAATTATGCCAGTTTTAGACCAGTGTCATCGGATACTTCAAATAAAAATTTAATCTCAACAATAATTCTTTGTTTCTAAATCCAATTCATGGAATCAGAGTGGTTTTGAAGTTCATTTTGTTGAATGTTAAGCATCTGACATTATTGTAATGATTAAATTGTTTACTTTGAACATTCTTTAAAGAGGTGGAAAAACATCATTAACTTTATATGGAAAGGGAAGAAGCCCCAGAAAAGCAAAGCACTATTGAAGAAGAAGAAGGCAGGAGGATTAGCACTACCTGACTTCAGAGCCTACTATGCAGCTACGGGAGTCAACACAGCCTGGTACTGTTACAATGACAGACTCATAGGCCAATGGAACAAAATTGTGAACCCAGGTGTAAATCCATCCACTTATGGTCACCAGATCTTTGACAAGGGCCCAAAGTCCATCAAATGGGGGAAAAGACAGTCTTTTTAACAAAGTGTGTTGGAAAAACAGCATGTCCATCTGCAAAAAAAATTGAAGAGGATCCATATCTCACACCATATACAAAAACTAATTTTCAAAATGGATCAAAGACCTAAATATAAAGCCAAAAACCATGAATTTCATAGAAGAAAAAACAGGATTAATGTTCGAGGTCCTAATACATGGCATTAACAGGATACAAACCACAACCCACAACACACAAACTCCAAAAATAAGCTAGATAACTGGGATCTTCTAAAAATTAAACACTTACGCTCATCAAAAGACTTCACGAAAAGAGTAAAAAGAGAACCTACAGGCTAGGAAAAAAATTTTGGCTATTACAAATCGGACAAAGGTCTAATCTCTAAAATCTACAAGAAAATCCAACACCTCTACATTAAAAAGACAAATAATCCAAGTAAAAAGTGGGCAAATGAAATGAGCAGACACATCACCAAAGAAGACATTCGAGCGCTCAACAGACACATGAGGAAATGCTCACGACCTCTAGCCGTCAGAGAAATGCAAATCAAAACCACAATGAGATACAATCTTACCCCAGCATTGCTGACATGAATCAAAAAAAAATAGGAAATAACAAATGTTGGAGAGGCTATGGGAAATGGAAACTCTTATGCACTGCTGGTGGGAATGCAAAATGATACAACCATTTTGGAAAAGGATACGCCTCTTCCTTAGAAAAATAGAAATACCACATGATCCAACAATCCCACTCCTAGGGATATATTCTAGAAAAATAAGAGTTGTCCCATAAATAGACATGCGCACACCCATGTTTATTGTAGCATTGTTCACAATAGCAAAAGATGGAAACAACCTAGATGCTCACCAACAGATGAACAGATAAACTGTAGTACATACACACAATGGAGTATTACGTTAACACTAAAGAAAAACAATGAATTTATAAGCATATCATAACATGGATGAATCTGGAGGGCATTATGAGGAGTGAAATAAGTCAATCACAAAAGGACAAATATTGTATGAGCCCACTACAGTAAAAACAGATGAAAAGGTTTACACACAAAAAGAAACAATCTTTGATGGTTACAGGGGAGAGGACGGGTGTGGATGGAAAAACACTGAACAGATAACAGATAAGTGGTAATGTTGGTGAAGGATAAAACAGTATACACTACTGGGGGAGCCAGCACAACTTGTACAAGGCAAGGTCATGGTATCTCCATAGACACATCCAAACTCCCTGAAGGGCTGAATTTCTGGACTGAGGGCTGTGGGGACCATGGTCTTGGGGAACATCTCGCTCAACTGGCATAACAGTTTATAAAGAAAATGTTCTACACTCTACTTTGGTGAGAACGTCTGGAGTCTTAAAAGCTTGTGAAGAGCCATCTAGGATACTCCACTGGTCTCTCCCCTTCAGGAACAAGGAAAAATGAAGAAAACTAAAGCTACAAGGAAAAGGTTAGTTAAAAGGGCTAATGGACAACATCTACCACAATCTCCACCAGACTGAGCCCAGTACGACTAGATGGTGCCCGGCTACCACCACTGACTGCTTTGACAGAGATCACAATACAGGGTCCCACAGAGAGCTGGAGAAAAATGTAGAACAAAATTCTAACTCAAAAAGAAAGACCAGACTTGCTGGCCTGACAGAAGCTGGAGAAACCCTCAGAGTATGGCCCCCCGGACACCGTTTCAGTTCAGTAATGAAGTCACTCCTGAGGTTCACCCTTCAGCCAAAGAGTGAACAGGCCCATAAAACAAAACGAGACTAAAGGGGCACACCAGCTCTGGGACAAGGTCTAGAAGGTAGGAGGGAACAGGAAAGCTGGTAATAGGGAACCCAAGGTTGAGAAGGGAGAGTATTGACGTGTCATGGGGTTGTTAACCAATGTCATAAAACAATATGTGTATTACCTGTTTAATGAGAAACTAGTTTGTTCTGTAAACCTTCATCTAAAGTACAGTAAAAAAAGAAAAAAAAAAAAGTATAAAGCTCCTGTAAGAAAACATAGAAGGAAATTTCTGTGACCTTGAGTTAGAAAACATTTCCAAAATATGATCCCAAGAGCATAATCAATAGGAAAAAAATGATAGTAGATTTCATCCACATTAACAACTTTTGTGCTTCAAAAGTCACTATTAAGAAAATGAAAATACAAAATACAGAATGAGAGAATACTTCCAAATCATGTATCTGATACAGGACTTGTATCCAGAATGTATAAAGAACTCCTACAACTCAATAAATCATGTGGCCATAAATTTAAATAGACACTTCACTATAAAGATACACACATGGCAAATAAGCATGTGAAGAGATGCTCAACCTTATTATTGTTTAGAGAAATGCAAATTATAAACACAATGAGTTCACACTCATCAGAATGGCTATAATCCAGAAGGCTGAGTATACCAAGTGTTGAGAAGGATGTGGAAAAACTGGAACCCTTTGCTAATGGGATTGTAAAGTGGTATATCCACCTTGAAAAAAATGGCTTGGCAGTTTCCTAAAAATTGAAACAGTTTCCATATAACCAAGTAATTTTATTTCTGGGTATTTTTTTTTTTACCTAAGTGAAATGAAAAGAAATATCTGCACAAATTGTATGCAGATTCTTATTAACTGGTGAATGAATAGGCAAAATGTGGTATATCTATACAAGGGGATATGACTTTTATAAAAAGCAAATCTACAGACAAAGTAGATCACTGTTTGCCTGTGGGTGGGGGTGGGGATTGACTACTTGGGGTATACAAGGAAACATAGTGTGGCAGTAGAAGTGTTTTAAAATTGGATTTTAGTGACAGTTCTACAACTGTAAGTTTATAAGCACTCATCAATCTGTGACCTAAAAATGTGTTAATTTTATGATATGCCAATTATGCCTCAATAAAGCTGTTAATAAGAGAAAAAAAATGTTTGCTTTGTGGTGCTCATACGGAAACAAATTTTGTTGGAGCACAGTGTCATAGTAAAGAGAATTTCCTGACCATGTTCAGAAATTTAAGGATCACAAGTGTACTAGAATTTTGTTGTAGTTTTTTTTTTAAACACAAAATTCATAACTGATCCAAATAAGATGCAATGTTATTTTTTTATGAATCAAAATAGAAGCTATGATTACCACATTAAGAGTAACTGAAATACTTTTTTTTTTGTTATTGAGGCTGATGTTGGAAAACAATAGGAAAAATTGCCGTTTTTACTATGGCAGTATATGTTCTCTCTCTTTATTGCTTATAATCAATCAGCTGTTAGAAATGTTTGAGCCATTAAAGGATTACTTTGTAAATCACCCTATATGTTCTACAGTGGCACTGAACTTTTTATAAATGTGTCTTAAGACTTTTGTTTGCATTTATGTTCAAAATCTGTTAGAAATCTTTAATAATAAAAATATTTAATAAAAGAGAATACAAAAATCTTCAGGAAAAAAAGGATTGTTGAAATCAAATTTGTAAACAGGAAGATGAAATATAACACAATAAAACTGTAATAAAATCAATGATTATCACTCAAACAGTATACAAAATTAAATTCTAAAATTCTATAATTACTCTTTAGAATATCTTGTGGTAGATGCCTTTTGATAGAGATCACATTTTTAATTGGTTATAGTTATATTCTGTGATAAAATGGGATAAAATTTAATAAATTTTACATTTTGCAACCTCTAAATTTGGCAAAACATTCAAAGTGATCACAAATACACCCACTCATCACCTATCAACATGGTTAGGTTCCAAAGAGCAGGTTGTTATGCAAAAATCAGCATTATGTGAAGATAGATGACCACATCAGATCACAAAATGGAGGATGACTCCGTCATCACATAACTGCCAAATTACACCATTACATAACTGTCAAACCACTGAGAATCATGGCCCAGCCTAAATGACACATAACCTTAACCATCACAGCCATTGCTACTCTCACCTCCCACCTCAGAGTTTGTCACTGCCAAAAGTACATTGCTAATGCACAAAACAGTCAGATAGTAGATCTTTTACTATCGTCGTAAATGCAAAATATCGGATAACAAGATAGCCGATAAATGAGAGGTAGGTAGGTATAAAGACAACGTATTTATTTATTTCTTTTAAAGAAGAAGACAAAGAACTCAGTGAAAATAATTTAGACTGAAGTATTTAGATATTTTTTAAAAAGAATTAGAATTGAGAATATCCTCTAGAACTGCTCTGAGCATACAAGTTACCTCAAAATCTTCAGAGAGCATATTTTCATACTCTTTGATTTAAAAATATCGCCATTTACAAAGCAAATTACGGTTCTCAATAATTTAAAATGCATTAATCAATACATGCCACTGGAAAAAAATTGGAGGCAATTTTATAAAAACAAAACTAATAGATTATCTTAAAATATTTTCTTCAGGAAAAATAACTGTGATATAGTATTAGAGACAGAAACAATATGAAACTACTTACATATGTACCAAGGATACTTACTTTTATTTATGTAATTTTTAATGTTCAGGTAATAAATTCAAATAATGTTTGGCATAAAGGGAAACAGATATATGTTATTTTTTATTTTTAGGAATAATCATAATTTTGAATAGAAGTATTTTATAATTCCACCAGTAAATTAAATGTATTAGTTGGCCAATAAATAATTGAGAAATAATTTAAGTAATTTTCATACCTTTTTCATTCTCAAAGTTATTCTAGTTTGGGATAACAAATCATATGATTATCCCAGCTACTAAGAGAATGGTCATAATTAGTTATTTCGTAGCCTGAGTTATCATCCCTGGGTGTATTCCAAGGAGACACACAATTTCTTAAAAATAAAATATACCAAGGAAGTACAGAAGTTTGGCATCTTGAATTAAGCTTTTTAAATTTTTTTTTTAAAGGAACCCAGAAAGAAATAAAACTTCAGATTACAATATAGTGCCATCATTCAACAAACCCCGGTCTTCCGTGAGTCCTACAAGTTCAGCAAATAAACCTGGTGATTGGAATCCTGGTTTGTACCTTCTAGTTGAAAAGTTGATCCTTTTTGGACTTTCTTTATTTACCTGAATTCCCCAGAAGCTATAAACATAAGAAAAGGGACGACAGAAGAGACTTAAGTTATGATAATGGTTTTTAAAAATGATTACCAAAAGACTAGGGTTCAAAAGAGGATTATAACATATGTAAAACTAACCCATTTTATCTTTTATAAATGCAAAAAATCTTAGCAGTTCAGACACCTGTGCAATCAAGATCCTGTTACATTTCTTTGAACTCTCCTAATTTGGGTTTGATGCAACCCATTTCTTTAAAACGTTTAATAACTTATGCACTAATTGCTTGTTTAAACCCACACTGACTGGCAAGCTTTCTGTTACTACTGATAAAATATAGATCACCCTGAATATTTATGCATAATTTGCTTGTGAGTGACATTTACGATTAACGCAAACTTAATTTGTTAGTGAAATAAAATTTTAAAAAATGTCTTCGTGTGTTCTACTGAAATGATTAGCAGAGGTCATTAATCAAAGACGCTCCCTTTGTTCTTAATTTTGTGCCAAAAGAATGAATAAAGACGCAAAGAAAAGAGTATTTAGTTAGTCTTGGGTTTTCATTAAAAAGACTTAATTTTTTAATGAGCCAGATTATTTCAGAGCCTAAACTACGATGCAGTTAGAAATTTAGAAAACTTTCCTAACACTTTCATATCACAATGTTACATATGTTGCGGTTTTGCTGAATACATTCTTTCATCTTTAAAACTGGATTTTGGGACTTGTGTATTTTTTTTTTTTAATTTTTATTGTGCTTTAAGTGAAAGTTTACAAATCAAGTCAGTCTCTCATACAAAAATTTATATACACCTTGCTATATACTCCTAGTTGCTCTACCTCTAACAAGACAGCGCACTCCTTTCCACTCTCTATTTTTGTGTCCATTCAGCCAGCTTCTGACTCCCTCTGCCCTCTCCTCTACCCTCCAGACAGGAGCTGCCCACGTAGTCTCATGTGTCTAGTTGATTCGAGAAGCCCACTCCTCACCAGTATCATTTTCTATCCCATCATCCAGTCCAATCCCTGTCTGAAGAGTTGGCTTTGGGAATGGTTCGTGCCTTGGGCTGACAGAAGGTCTGGGGACCATGACCACCAAGGTCCTTCTAGTTTCAGTCAGACCATTAAGTCTGGTCTTTTTACAAGAATTTGAGATCTGCATCCCACTGCTCTCCTGCTCCCTCAGGGGTTCTCTGTTGTGTTCCCTGTCAGGGCAGTCATCGGTTGTAGCCGGAGACCATCTAGTTCTTCTGGTCTTAGGCTGATGTAGTCTCTGGTTTATATGGCCCTTCTGCCTCTTGAGCTCATAATTACCTTGTATCTTTAGTGTTCTTCGTTCTCCTTTTCTCCAGGTGGGTTGAGATCAGTTGATGCATCTCAGATGGCTTTTTTTTTTTTAGATGACTGTGTGCTAGCATTTAAGACCCCAGAAGCCACTATCTAAAGTGGAATGCAGAATGTTTTCTTAATAGATTTTATTATGCCAATTGACCTAGATGTCTCCTAAAACTATGGTCCCCAAACCCCCCTCCTGCTAAGCTGGTCTTCGAAGGGTTCAGTTTATTCAGGAAACTTCTTTGCTTTTGGTTTAGTCCAGTTGTGCTGACTTCTCCTATATCGTGTGGGGACTTGCGTATTTTTAAGGAATAAAAATTTTTAACGCAATTGCCCCTTGCAACTTCTAGGAGAGCGCATTAATTTCATGTTAAACAAACTGAAGTTTAGTTCATTTATATTCAATAAACTGATGAAGTCAGGCCTATCCACTGAAAAATGCTCAGACCTCATTATGCAGCCTGATTTCTTAGCCTTTTGGATCAGGCTATTGTTCAATACAAATTAGATGGTCTATTAATCAAAAACATGGCTGCTGTCTCTGATAGTGACCCCATAAGACAGAGTAGAACTGATGCATAGAGTTTCCAAGGAGCAGCTGGTGGATTTGAACTGCCAACCTTTTGGTTAGCAGCTGAGCTCTTAAACCACTTTGCCACCAGGGCCCCAATGATCCTGAAATTAAAATTGTGAATTAGATGTTTTATATGGCCAGACTCCACTTACCCTGAGTTTCTCTCTGCCTCTTGTTTCCCTGGGTACCTGTGTAACACAAACCATTAAGCATACCACTAGCAGAAGGTTGGAGGTTCAAACATACTCAGTGGTCCTTTGGAAGACAGGCCTGACAATCTGCTTTTGAAAGGTCAAACCTTGAAAACCCTCTGCAACAATTCTACTGTGCACCGCGGGGTAACCATGAGTCAGAATCCACTCGACAGCAATTAACGACAACTTTTTTTTTTTCCAGTTATGATAGCATTTTCTGATAATGTCTATACTACTATGTTCTCTTTGTTGAACTCCAGTGGTAGCAGCAAGAAAATCATTTTAGAATCTCTGAAATGCTGAGAAACTTTCTACATTCTACCATGATTTAAAAATAAGGTCCTATCTATGGGGATCATATGTTCCTTCACCATTTTAGATTAGACATTTGTTTTGATTTTTGTTTGTTTTTGTTTTGTTGGATTTTTGTTTGTTTTATACCTTGTCACAGATTTAATTGTGTTCCCCCAAAATACATGTCAACTTGTTTAGGCCATGATTCTCAGTATTGTGTGGTTGTCCTCCATTTTGAGATCATAAGTTTCTGTAAAAGAGGATTAGGATAACACCTTTACTAAGGTCACATTCCTGATCCAATGTAAAGGGAGTTCCCCTGGAGTGTGGCCTGAACCATTTTATTTAAAAAAAAAAAATTTTTTTTTTTTTTTAAAGCAAAGGGAAGCAAGCTGAGAGTTGGGGACCTCATACCACCAAGAAAGCAGTGACAGGAGCAGAGTGCATCTTTTGGACCCACAGTTCCTACAGTGAGAAGCTCCTAGTCTAGGGGAAGGTAGATGACAAGGACCTTGCTCCAGAGCTGACAGAAAGAGAAAGCCTTCCCCTGGAGCTGACACCCTGAGTCTGGACTTCTAGCTACTAGGCTGTGAGAAAATAAATTTCTCTTTGATAAAGCCATCTACTTGCAGCACTAGACGACTGAGACATACCTCCTAAGTGAATTCCTGTGGCAAATTTGCTAAGGTGTCATATGGTTAGAAATATTGGCATTGAGTTTCATTTACCTTCCCCACTTGACACCAAGGTGTATGCCAGGCAATTTTGCTTTCAGTAGTTTAAGAAATTGGATTTATCTTTTGCTCTCCCTTATACCATGTGTATCTTTCTTTGGAACTCTATCTTTTTGGGTAGGAGGAGGTTAATTTAGTAAAGGGTATCTCCTATGGATTTTCCTAACTTTGGCAAGCCCTGAGTTTTTTTTTTTTTTTTTTCTACCCTTTAGGCTCTGTGAGACTCTAAAACCAAAGTTCAAATTTCATCTCAAGGTGAAGGTCAGTTTTAGTGCTGGTCTCACTTCTAATTTCCTGCTTTTTCTTCATTTGGAATTTTAAGTATTACTCATTTCCTAGCCCACTGATGCTTTAAATGAATATAATTTAACTAAAGATTTTAGCTGTTTATACTCACTTGGATAATCAGGAATCAGTCAAGACACTTAATAAGCCATAATGTTGGAAAGAGAGTAAGTACTCTTTGATTTTTGATTTCCACTGTTTTAGCAAATTCTGCCCTTGATAATTTATTCTTTTCCCCTTGACAGACATGTATATCCTGTTGTTATTATAGATTACAATATGAATATTGCCAGAATTATGTATTACTGCATATTAACTTATAATAGCATGTATGTGGCTACTCATAATAATACTAATTGGTAGGGACTTAGATCCCTAACAACTTAAGAATACGACTAGGACAATAAGGGACACTTAGGTAAATCACATTTTGACAACTAGTAAAAGCTGTAGAAAAATAATGCCTAGAGGAAAAAAATAGCAAGACAAAGTGAAATTACAAATGAAGCCACATGACTCCATTTGGACATGAGAGAATAACCTACAAAATGTGAAGTGGGTGTGTGATAGAGGTGTTCAATGTAGTTCTGGTTAAATGCTATTATTTGGGAAAAAATTTTACCTGAATCTGCAGTCTCTCATTTGTGAATAAACCAACACTGTTAGGAAAACAACTGTATTAGGAGAAAATAAAATTTGCCTAAACTAAATGTTTGAAATATACGTTAACACACTGAAGTATTTGTCCTGCTGGGAATATATATATTGCGCTGTTGAGGAAAGGCTAATAGCAGTTGCCCAAAAGGATAGTTTATGCTATTCTTGGGAAAGAAAATGTATTGAAAAAAGGAAGTATTTATAAGACGAATAGCTTTTCAGTGTGCCTTATATTGCAACTATCTTTTTATGTCTAATGTCTGAAACATAAATTACTTTGTTCCAGCAATAATTTGCCTCTTAAAAGTAACAGTATTTTATAACCATAAACTATTAAATTATTAAATTGAGTAGCCTATAGTAAGTAGTATAAATGGTTGAGTGACCAGCAATAAATTTTTAAAAACTAGCCAAATATAGTGATGATTTGAGCTGGACCAGTGTTTTAAAACTATGGTTTTTCCATTAAAAAGAATTGACATAATAATCTAGAAAAAGCATAATGCTGTTTGGAAAATAGAATAAAATGCATAAATTAGCCAATTTTAAAGGTTATATATTTTAAGGAGCCCTGGTGGTGCAATGGACAAGCATTCAGCTGCTAGCTGAAAGGCTGGTAGTTGGAACCCACCCAGTGGCTCCTTAGGAAAAAGTCCTTGCCACCTGCTTTTGGAAAGATTACAGTGAAAAAAGCCCTATGAAGCAGTTCTACTCTGTCACATGGGGTTGCTATGAGCTAGAATGGATGACACCCTATAACAACAAGATATTTTAACTTGTAAAAATATTGCTAATAAACTAGAATGAAGGAGATCAAAATTTTTAACATATATTAACCTAAACATTTTGAAAATAAACATCACTTTACCTTGGACAGAAAGCTTATTATACCACAGAAAGAAACACTGGAAGAAATGGACAATACTTACTTAGTATATTCAAGATAAATTCTTGATATAAAACACAAAAAAAACCAAACTCACTGCCGTGTAGTTGATTCCAACTCATAGCAACCCTATAGGACAGAGTAGAACTGCTCCATAGAGTTTCCAAGAAGCGCTTGGCAGATTCAAACTGCTGACCTCTTGGTTAGCAGCTGTAGCACTTAACCGCTACACCACCAGGGTTTCCAAATTCTTGATCCAGCTTAGCATATTTAAGATGAAGATCATTCCTGAACAGGAAGAATTTTTTGTTCAACTACCCATGTAAAAGGGGCAAAGGTACAGCAGTACATGTTTTAATGCCCCTCAATGAGCTTTGCAAGGCGATTTCCAGTTTTCTGGTTTGGGTATTTCTAGTTTACAATACCTAAATGTGATATCTGACTAAACATATTCCTTAATTCAGGACTTTATGTATAACAACCACCACAATAGTGCGGTGGAAGGGGTACATGTGAACCTATTTTAGGTTAAGTTTGGCTTTGAGGACTAATTAATTCTAATGCACATACGCCATATTACTGAGACTGGTGTCTTTTTAATTATGGTTTTGAGCCTCTTTTTTCAATGATCTGCTCTTCTTCTGATCCGTGTCACTCATGTGTTCTTGGTGATTGATTGCAGAAGTTTGCACATTTTGTCTGCATTTTTTTTTCAGTATGAAATTAATACTGAGGGTATGTTACTATTACTTGCCATAACTGCATTGCTCATTTACCTTGTACATATTTTTGCATTCCTTTACTTGTGTTAGATTTGATTTCTTTCATTCTTTCGTTCCTGCTTCCTTCCTTCCTTCCTTCATCTATTTTTTCTTTCCTTCTTTCTTACTTATGGAGCCTTAAAAACCCTATGCAGCAGTTCTGCTCTGCACACATGGCGTGACCATGAGTTGGAATCAACTAGATGGCAAGTAACGACAACAACACTCTCTATATAAAAAATTTACTAAGAACTAGGGATTTGGGGATGAAGGTGGTTATACAGTAATTGCTCACATTGAGTTTATAGTCTACAATGACAATAATTACGAAACAGCTTTTTAAGTGCTCTGAGGGTGTAGATAGTGATAAAAAAAACTAAAGATAAGATAATATAAAAAGGGTACTCAAGTCTGTTAAAGATTGAAGGTCAAAGATTTCTGTGAGAATTAACTTAGAATCTAATTATCCAAGGTTAAATTGGGGTTAAATTGGATTTAGTTAAGCAACATTTGAGGTGAGTGTGGGAAGAATGGTGAATAGGGTGATCTTGGTTGCAAATCACTTACATAACTAAAAAAGCAAAATGAGAAGGGAAGATGCTTCAGCAGGAGCTATAGTGGTATTTTCACTTAATGAAATGGAGTGGAGAAGGAATAGGCTTAGTTTGTATGGATTTTTCTATGTTTCCATGGGAATCAAGGATGATATACATCTAAAGGATGATTAGTGAGCCTCTAGGCTTCTAATTCAAAGTGCCCCAAGTTCTGTAAATAACAGGAAGGATTAAAGCATTTCCAGAGGCTTCATCTTTAGGTCTTCATGGGAATTCTGAGGACCTCCTCCCAAATTGGCAAGAAATTAGATGAGTTAGTTCTTAGAACGAAGAATTGTTAGTAGTGTCTAAAAAAAAATAGTAGTGTCTAAAGCAGGTTTTAAACATTAAGGCCTCTCTGGAATATTTTAGCTCTGGAGTATATTGATACTTGGTCTTCTGAACTCTAAGGGGATATCTTAATCTTTTTATAAAGTATTTTCAGATTATTCCCCTAACTTCATTAGGATCAACTGGTTGGGTTAAAAATTGATTATTAAATGTAAATTCTTCCTTGTGTTTGTATGACTAAATAGTTTTGTAAATTCTTATTTTTAAATTTATTTACCAAATAAGTTATTTAAAATCTTACAGTTATCTAATGATTAAAACTCTTAATAAAGTATTTTTTAACTAAATGTAGCAAGTTATAAGAACTTGTTGAGGACTCCATTTCAGTATTCTACTATAAAGTCAAGCTTTGAATTTTAGTTGCTGTAGCCTTCCTGTTTATTATGGATTACTGTGTGTCATTCCCTTGGGATAACACATCACACAGGAAGAATTAGGACTAGGACCCACCTTACTGGAGTATGACTTTGTTTGAGCCAACTGATAACAAAGAAAAACCTATTTCCTCAAACAAGGCCACACTCACAGATACAGGTGTTAGCACCTCAACATATCTTTTTAGAGCACACGATTCCATCCATAACAAATATTGATTGGCTTAGTTAGTTGAGAACCATCCTCACAGAATAAAAGAAGCAGGATAAACAAGGTATGAAGACCTGAAAGAATATTCTATTGCACCAGTAGTCTTCCTAATCTCTGTTTTCTTATGCATATCAAGGCTCTCCATGGAGCAAGAAACAGAGGCACTGACAACCTTAAGCCTATACCTTTTGACTTTATAGTGCATAATGAAGAGAGAAATCCCTCTTCTTATTCTATAAGTTGATGAAGAGAGAGATCCCTCCTCTTATCTATAATTTGCAAATTCTGTAATTTGCATTATATGTCCTGCTTTGTGATTCTCAGCCCCATGAGCACCATTCTGCTAGGGAAAGAAATTCCCAGGGGAAAGGGTTTGGTGACAGTAGAAAAAAAAAGGTACGGAAAAGCTAACAAGATTGAGGAAAAAAGCCAATAGCTGCAACAGTCCTGTTTATTGTTGTTGTTGTTATTAGGTGTCTTCAAATCAGTTCCAGCTCGTAGCAGTGACACTATGTATAACAGAATGAAATGCTGCGCGGTCCTGCATCGTACTCACAATCATTGTTATGCTTGAGCCCATTATTGCAGCCCCTGTGGCAAACCACTTCCTTGAGGATCCTCCTTTTTTTTTTGCTGACTCTCTACTTTAGCAAGCATGATGTCCTTCTTCGGGACTGGTCCCTCCTGATAACTTGTGCAAATTAAGTGAGAGGAAGCCTCTCCATCTTCGCTTCTAAAGAGCATTCTGGCTATATTTCCTCCAAGACAGATTTGTTCGTTCCTGTGGCAGTCCATGATATATTCAACATTCTTCGCCAACACCATAACTCAAAGGCATCAATTCTTCTTGGTTCTTCCTTATTCATTGTCTAGCTTTTGCATGCATGTGAGATGATTGAAAACACCACGGCTTGGGTCAAGCACACTTTAGTTCTTAAAGTGACATCTTTGCTTTTTAACACTTTAAAGAGGTCTTTTGAAGCAGATTTGCCCAATGCATTGTGTTGTCTGATTTCTTGACTGTTTATAACTCTATATTTATTACTCTATGTTTTATGGATTAAATTATGTGCCCCCAAAACATGTCTTGTAATTTTAAGATCCATGCCTGTGGTGGTTAAAGAGCTTGGCTGCTTACCAAAATGGCAGCCATTTGAATCCACCAGCTGCTCCTTGGAAATCCTATGGGACAGTTCTATCCTGTCCTATAGGATTGCTGAGTTAGAATGGACTGGATGGCAATGGGTTTTCTTTGTTTTTTATTTTTTGGTTGCCTGTGGTTATAAAGCTATTTGGAAATGGGTTTTCTTTGTTATGTTAAAGAGGCAGGTATGTTTTTGAGTCAATCTCTTTTGAGACAGAAAAGAGATTAAACAAACAAGTAAGAAAGCAGAGATGGGATTGGGGTTGGGGGTGGGGGAGAAATGCCAAGCCACATGAAGATACCCAGAAGCAGAAGCTCAGAAGAGACAAGGAGCTTTCTCCAGAGCAGACAGAGAAAACAAGCCTTCCCCTAGAGCTGGCACCCTGAATATGGGCTTCTAGCCTCCTAAACTGTGAGAAAATAAATTTCTGTTTGTTAAAGCCACCCATTTGTGGTATTTCTGCTATAGCAGCACTACGTAACTAACACACTATCTTTAACAAAGTGATCTTAACATTTATTGTTTCTTTTTTTAATGCCTTCATGTAGCAAAATATAAATGTATACTTTATGTTAATTTCCTAAATGGTTTCAGAATGTTACTGGCTCATTAAATGCAGCTTTCTAGGACCCTCTAATCTGTGTGACACTCCCTCCACCCCTCACTCCAGCCTCCCAGTGGGAGTTTTCAGTTTGCTGCATGTAAATGGCCCCTAAGGCAGTAAGGTCTATATTCTCCAAGAGCACCCATGGCTATTCTGCCTACCTGAACACCGCATTTAGGAATCACTGCCATGTTCTATCCAAACTCTGACCCAAATTTTACTCTCTGTATGGCATGAGGACGTACAAATCTGAGGATTGTGGATAGACCTGCATCATAAGTAGGAGTGTATAGTGGGAAAATCTTTCCAAGGAGGGCACTTAAGGACTGTTCTACAAAACACAAAAATAGATCTTTTCTCCATTTACCTTTATAATGGTCCCCTCTGATGCTATCTAACTGACTTGGAACCATGGACTTTGCAATTGAAGGCAATGTGGAAATATTTTTCAATTTAAGGCAATTAGGAAATAATTTAACTCTTTTAGTCCCACCAAAAACAACAACAACAAACAGACAAACAAAAAACAGGCCAGTTACCTTTGATTTGATTCTGATTCATGACAACCCTATGTGTTGCAGAGTAGAACTGAACTGTGCTCCACAGGATATTTGAAGTTACAATCTTTCAGAAGCAGATCACCAGGCCTTCCCTTTGAGTCTCTTCTGGGTGGGTTTGATCTGCCAGACTTTCAGTTAGTAGTCACACTGTGGCATGATGGATCAATTTTATATGGCCTTTCTCACCACGGTCTTGTGGCTCCCGCCCAAAAGATTGGGTGACACTGTGCACATACGGTAATTGTTGCTCACCAAGGGGATTGGTCAGTTTTGCCATCTCACTAAGCTTGAAAAGAGCTATCCTAGAGGCAGGAAGGAGGTGATCCCACCACCACCAAGAAAGGAGAACCACAAGTGGAGCATGTCCTTTGAACTTGGGGTCCCTGTGCTGAGAAGCTCCTGGAACCAGGAGACCAAGAGAGAGATAGCTGTAACACTGAAGATGGTGAGAATTGGTGGCAGAGAAATGGCAGCAGGAGAGGCCAACAGGAGTTGGTGTCATGGGCTTCTTGGCCCATGAAGCTAGAAAGCTGAGTTGTCTTCAGACAGGAGGCTTGCTGGAGGAGTAGGATGCCTCTGAGAAATTGGTGGAGCTAGGTTTGCTGGCCCACGGAGCTAGAGCTGAGCACCTTTGGCCCTAGGCTCACTGACAAGAGGGGTGCCTTTGGGCACTTACTGGAGGTTAGACACTGTCTCTAAGTGGTTTTTACACATGGGCTTAACCATTTGCTCCACCCAGGAACTTCTTTATTCCCACAAATGTCTGTAACGGTTGCATTTGACTACAGCCCAGATACAATGGTGTAGTTTCAAAAATAAAATCCTTTAGCAGCAATCTCAGTTTTAAGCCATAGAAAAAACTCTCTTAGAAATAAACTCTCAAAATAAAAGTGAACTCTATTTATATTGGGTACAAATTAATTAGTAATAAACAAGAGTGACTGGTTCCCTAACCTATTGAAGATACCATATGTAAATTTTTCTTTGTTATTAAATATTTTAAACCTTTGCAAAGTTTAGAAATTAATACCTACAGTCAAAACTCAGTTATTACTTTGTTTATTAATCTAGCTCACTATGGTCATGTCATTTTCACAGTATTGCTTATCAATTATCTAATTATCTAACAAACACTGCTTTATTAGTGCTGAAGTATGTCAGAATTCTTCTGATTGTTCTATCCTCCTTAAATATCCCAGAGAACAGGAAGTAATGTAATTGATTATGATAAATCAAACTAAGTTAAACCAAAAGTTTTTTTTAATCTAAAAAATAACCTAGGGGTTTGGGATGAAAGCTCCATTTTGGCTTAGTATACATCTGAATGGCTTCCTTAATACTCTCGTTCTTTTGTATGAATAGACATAATTAACAAAGCAGTCAAAATAATCAGATCTTTGTCTCCAGCAACAATTCCCACCTACAAATTATGCAAATTTATTCTATTGTAAATCCTGTTTGTAGTTACTGGTCTATTGTAACATAGAAGAATTTAAGGGTAAATTTATGCATCCCTTTAATAGTACGGTATCATAGATACAGACATTTAGATTAGAAACAAGCATTCTCTAACAAGGTGATTGAAGAATTGAAGGATATGAATTGGTTCTAATAAATATAAAGAATTATTATGTCTGAAATATGGAGGTATTCAGTCACAAGGAGTGTACAATTTGAATTAAATTGTAGCAGTTTACATTTGCCCTTTGTATTTAGGACTCAGTCTGTTTCTCTTGTACTGGTTTTCTCCCTGCTGTAAATCTTCTTTTCACCTCCAGATAGATGAGTTAATGGAATACCAAATCTACATATAATAGTAAAACATGAAACTCTTTTTGTGTGTGTGTGATCCGAGAGTCACCATTATTGCCATGGTTGTATTTGAACTTACAGAATGGTTAAAGGAAATTACCATGTTCATAAAATATATTCAGAACTGGATACTAATGCTACTTTTTCCACGTTATTCACAGAAGGCCTCTTAAAAAATTTATCCAGTTCTTTAACTCACTCCTCTGTTCATAGGTCTACCTTCTTCTCTGATTGTGCCTTCTTCAAATCTTCACTGAGAATCTCTGTCATTTCTACCCTTACCCACAAAGACTCATTTTGCTTCACAATTCATTCCCCTTCACAAGCTAGCACATTTACCAGATCTAAGATTCACCCAGTGCAAAATGAAAAATTGCATTGGGCAAACCTACTGCAAAAGATCTCTTTAAAATGTTAAAAAGAAAAGATGTCACTTTAAGGACTAAGGTGCACCTGACCCAAACCATGGTGTTTTCAATTACCTCACATGAATGTGGAAGATGGACAATGAATAAGGAAGACCAAAGAAGAATTGGTGCCTTTGAATTATGGTGTTGGTGAAGAATACTGAATGTATCATGAACTGCCAAAAGAGTGAACATATCTGTATTGGAAGAAGTACAGCCAGAATGCTCCTTAGAAGCAAGGATGGCTAGACTTCTTCTCGCATACTTGGGACATGTTAACAGGAGAGGTCAGTCCCTGCAGAAGGACATCATGTTTGGTAAAGTAGAGGGTCAGTGAAAAAGAGCGAGACCCTCAACGAGATGGATTGACACAGTGGCTCCAACAACGGGCTTCAGCATAACAATGATTATGATGATGGAGCAGGATTGGGGAGTATTTTGTTCTGTTGTACATATGGTGACTATGAGTTGGAATCAACTCAAGGGCACTTAGCAGCAACATGTAATTCAATTTAGAAAAATGCCAGGCACCCAGACTGCAACTTCTCCATCACATGCATATATGCATCTCATCACATGGGTCCCTAGCAAGGAGCATTTATTCTTGAAGACCATCTCACCTACTGAAAACTGGTGGGCCTTATATGCCTTAATCCCTGTTCCTTTAGCTAGCTTTAAAAACAAACAAAAGAAACATGCTTAAAGTTTAATGGATTTTAAATTCATTAAATGACTTAACTAAGCTTTTAAGTAATACATTGTATTTTTGCCCAGGAGGGCAAACTAGATGGGTAGAAGATTCATTGTTCCATCACACTTACTTTAGACTGCTTTGTTATTCAAATAAGGAGGCAATAAGCACAAGCACAAAAGATATTGGTCAAAGGGAAATTAAGCTTAGCAAATTTTCAAATAAATTCTCTGCCATCGCTAACTCTAACATTAGGATTCACACACCACTAATACACACACACAGAAACTGTTGCCTTTGAGTCGATTCTGACTCGTAGTGACCTTATAGGACAGAGTAAAACTGTTCCATAGAGTTTCCAAGGAGCATCTGGCGGATTTGAACTGCCGACCTTTTGGTTGGCAGCCATAGCTCTTAACCACTACACCACCAGGGTTTCCACAATAGTACACTAATAAACCCCTTGAGAAGTTACATAAAGCCTTTAAATCATGTTTAATAAATGAATAGAAAAAGTCAGTCCTCACCTTGCTAACAGTTAGTACCTGTTACTCCAATATCTCAAGTAGTCTATTTCTGATTTCAGAGAGATGTTTATATGTAGGCAATAACTAGGTTCTTTGATGTCAAGGAGATCATAGCATTTTATTACCTGGTAAAAAGCAATTACCACCTTATTTTTCTTCATCATACTTGTTTGAATTCATTTAGCTCCACTATGTCAAGCATGGATTGTTTAAAACTTATTTTTTGTTTTTAGAAACCAATGCATGTAGCAGCAAAAAAGCTTCCAGTAAAATATAAATATGTTGTCTTCATACAGAAATAAACCATTTTGCTGCCAAATCCTGCATTCTCATTATAAAATATACATAAATATATAATGTGAAACCAAATACCACATAATATTAAACAAAGGAGCAAACAGTCTGCAAGCTGCTGGCAACTTCAGAGAAAACAAACTAGGACAGGGAATCCCCAGAAGCATTGATTACCCAAGTTTCACCCCAAATTTTAGTACAGTGCTTGCAAAAAGCATTTAAGAAGAGTGTCAAGTCCATTGTTAAGTCCTACATTTTGAAGCCTTAAATCAAATTGAGTTTTTTTTTTTTTTTTTAATATTCAAGACCCCAAGAGATTCTAGCCCATATGAAATGCTTGGCAGAAGGCCCCATTTCCCATTTATTCTGGGCATAGTAAAAGTTAGGCAAGGAAGGAAGTCAAGAAGCATAGTATATGAAATTCTTTTTCTATAATCCCTAGTTCTGTTCTCTGTATCAGTAGATGTTATTAAATGGTTCATTTTTATTTTTTAAAATTATATTTAATAAGTAGCACTTATGCATCATACAAGATTCAAAAAGCCTAAAATTCAGTATTCTTCCCTCTCCTGTCTCCCAATATTTAGTTGCTTACATCAAAAGGCAAAAACTCTTAGTGGTTTCTTTTGTCTCCTTCTGAGTATGTATGTGTTCGCATATATATATATACACATATAAACACATATATAAATAAACACACATTTATAAACAAACATACAAATATAAGCAAACACACATATACCTGTTAGTGTGTATAGTTTGTATTTATTTTATTAAATTAGTAGCATGCAATACATATACTTCAGGACTTGTTTTATTCATTTAAAAATAATTTGGAGATTTTTCTACATCAGTTTATATAAAATGACTTTATGCATTTTATTACTTTATGCAGATGTTCCATAGAAAGTTTCCTATTAGTGGGCATTTTTGTTCCTTCTAAACTTCTGTTATTACAAATAATAAATAAATAAATAAAACCTTCAATGATTTTACTAGTACACATACTATTGGATTCATATGCAAATATACCAGTATAAACTTCTAGGATAGATTCCTAGAAGTGAAATTACAAGGTCAATGTAAGGGCATTTATCTATTTTATGTTCTACCAGCTTACGTTCCTGCTAAGAACATACAAGAAAGTGCTGTATCCTCAACCACACAGTACATTATCAACCTTTTTGATTTTGACCAATATGTTTAATAAAAAATGGTATCTCACTGTAGACTTGATTTATATTCCTTTATTATAACTAAGTTCAAAAATCTTTTCAAAAGTGTCAAAAACATATGTATGTATAATTATTAAATTAAAATGATGTTGTTGTTGTTAGTTGCTCTCCAGTCCTGACTCATAGCGAGCATATGTACAACAGAATGAGACACTGTTCGGTTCTGCTTGTGTTTGTTGTTGTTGTTAAGCTTGAGCTGATTGTTACAGCCACTGTGTCACGCCATCTCATTGAGGGTCTTCCTCTTTTTTGCTGACCCTCTATTTTACCAAGCAAGATGTCCTTCTCCAGGGATTGGTCCCTCCTGTTGACATGTCCAATGTATGTGAAACGAAGTCTCGCCATCCTTGCTTCTAAGGAGCATTCTGACTATACTTCTTCCAAGACAGATTTGTTCATTCTTTTGGCAGTCTATGGTATATCCAATATTCTTTGCCAATACCATAATTTAAAGTCATCAATTCATCTTCAGTTTTCCTTATCCATTGTCCAGATTTCACATACATGCGATCCAATTGAAAACACCACAGCTTGGAACAGGAGCACCTTAGTCCTTAAAGTGACATCTTTGTTATTTTAACTCTTTAAAGAGGTCTTTTGCAGCAAATTTCCCCAATGCAATGTGTCATTTGATTTCTTGACTGCTGCTTTCATGGGTGTTGACTGTGGATCCAAGTAAAAAGAAATCCTTGACAACATTAATCTTTTCTCTGTTTATCATGGTATCACTTACTGGTCCTGTTGTGAGGATTTTTGTTCTCTTTATGTTGAGGTGTAATCCATAGTGAAAGCTATAGTCTTGAATCTTCATCAGTAAGTGCTTCAAGTTCTTAATTTTAGCAAGTAAGGTTCTGTCATCTGCCTATATTGTTAATGAGCCTTTCTCTACTCCTGATATCACATCCTTCTTCATATAGTCCAGCTTCTCAGACTATTTACTCTGCATACAGATTGAATAAATATGGTAAAAGGATATAATCCTGATGCACACCTTTCCTGACATTAAACCACGCAGCATCCCCTTGTTCTGCTCCAATGACTGTCCCTTGGTCTATGTATAGGTTCCTCGTGAGCACAATTAAGTGTTCTGGAATTCCCATTTGCAGCTGAGCTTCCAGACTAAGACAGAGTAGGAAAACAGACTTGGCAGTATACTTCTGAGAAAGTTAGCTAGTGAAAACCTTATGAACAGCAGTGGAACACTGTCTGATATAGTGTTGGAAGATGAACCCCTCAGGCTGGAAGACACTCAAAATACACCTGGAGAAGGGCTGCCTCCTCAAGGTAGAGTCAAACTTAATGATGTGGATAGAGTCAAGCTTTGGGGACCTTCATTTGCTGATGTGGCACTACTCAAAATGAGAAGAAACAGCTGCAAGCATCTGTTAACAACAGGAACATGGAATGTATGAAGTATGAATCTGGGAAAATTGGAAGTTGTCAAAAATGAAATGGAACTCAAAAACATTGATATCCTAGGCATTAGTCAGCTGAAATAGACTGGTATTGGCCGTTTTGAATAGGACAACCATATGATCTACTATGCTGGGAATGACAAAGTAAAGAGGAATGGTGTCGCATACATCATCAAAAAGAACATTTTAAGATCTATCCTGAAGTACAGCACTGTCAATGATGGGATAATATCTATATATCTACAAGGAAGACCAGTTAATAAGACCATTATTCAATTTTATACACCAAGCACTAAGGCCAAAGATGAAGAAAATGAATAGTTTTACCAACTTCTGTAGTCTGAAATTGATCAAACATGCAGTCAAGATGCATTGATAACCACTGATGTTTGGGATGAGAAAGTTGGAAATAAAGAAGGATCAGTATTTGGAAAATACAGCCTTATAGATAAAAATAATGCTGGAGATCGAATGATAGAACTTTGCAAGACCAATAACTTCTTCTTTGCAAATAGCTTTTTTCAACAACATAAACAGTGACTATACATGTGGACCTTTCCAGTGGAATACACAGGAATAAAAGCGACAACATCTGTGGAAAGAGACAATGGAAAAGCTCAATATCATCAGTCAGAACAAGGCCAGGTGCTGAGTGTGAAACAGACCAAGTTCAAGTTGAAGTTCAAGTTGAAGTTCAAGTTGAAGCTGAAGAAAATCAGAACAAATTCACAAGAGCCAAAATACAAATTTGAGTATATCCCACCTGAATTTAGAGAATAGATTCGAAGCATTTGAAGCATTGAATGATAATGACAGAAGACCAGGCAAATTGTGGAATGACATCAAGGACTTCATACAAGAAGAAAGCAAGAGATCATTAAAAAATACGAAAGAAAGAAAAGACCATAATGGGTGTTAACACATAAGTGATAAAATATCACCAGAAGTAGAATGATCTCGCCTACTGCATGGGGCTATTGCATGTTCCTGTTGTGATACTCTCCTCCATGGAGCCATGATCTGAAAGTTAGGATTGGGGCCTATCCACCATCTGCCTCTGACTTCTGCCTTTGAGTCTCTGGAACTAAGTGGTGCTGTGCTCAGAAGTCTCCCCATCCTTGAGGCCCCAGGTTGATTGGTGATAGATGCTGTCATCTACCAGAAGTCAATGAACACCCTAATTGACTTCTCTTGAAAAAGTAGAATTGACAGTTTTCATAAGGAAACTAACAAAATACTTGCTTTTGCTTAAAGAAGTTTTATTTTTAGTGTGATAAGAATTATAATCATAATATAAAGCACTTGTTCACCACTTACCATGCGTCATACATAGCAGTGATACAAACCTTTTAAATCCTGTTATTCGTATTTGCTAGCTGAAAGCCAATATTAACAGCACCACTACAAAGTGATGAAAAGTAGAAAATTCAGTAATTTTTTTTTCTATTTGGCAACTCAGTTTTGGTATCAGTTAAATCACAACCCAAAACCAAACCCAGTGCTTCTGAGTCGATTCCGACTCATAGTGACCCAAGACTAAATTGCCCTGTATAGTAATTAGACTACAATTAGAGCAGAACTTGAAAATGACTAATAACCAGTAAGGCACAAGTGCTACAATTAGAATGGACAGCATTCGAACCACTGGAGCAGAGTCCGGAGGCCACACCCACACTTTGTCAGACACTAACTCTTTATTTGTGGGACTATCTGGGAAATCTAAAGAAAGTCTTTCACCTAGGTGGGGGTCAGTTGATAGTCTTGGGAAAGCAGGATTTTCCAGTCAGTACAAATAAGAAGTCAAATGATGTATTGCATTGGGACAAATCTGCTGCAAAAGTCTTCTTTAAAGATCTAAAAAGCAAAGATGTCACTTTGATGACAAAGGTGCACCTGATGCAAGCTGTGGTTTTTCCAATCACCTCATATGCATGGGAGAGCTGGACAATAAAAAAAGAAAACTGAAAAAGAATTGGTGCATTTAAATTGTGTTGGCCAAGAATATTCAACATGGCATGGACTGCCAGAAGCATGAACCAATCAGTCTTAGAAGGAATATAGCCAGAATGCTCCTTAAAAGCGAAGATGGTGAGACTTTGTCTTGCTTACTTTAGACATATCATCATGTGACGGTTAAGACTGTGTGTCAGCTTGGCTGGGCTATTATTCTCAGTGTTTTGGCAGTTGTATAATGTTGTGATTACTTCCCTGTTAAAATTCAATATGTGATCACCCCCATGATGGAATCTGCTGAGTGGTACCAGTGAGGGCAGGGCCTGTGGTGGCTTACCACCCCCTCAGCCTTCATCTCTTCACTTTCCACTGCCTATTTCATTCCTGTTTGCCTTGCCAAGGCCATTGGCTTGCTCTGGATCCGGCAGCTGCCCCTTGTCTGACCTCCAATTCTTGGGACTTGAGCTAGCAGCTTACCCGTCCATCTTGGAATTCGTGGATCTTCACAGCCTGTGAGCAAGAGTCCTGCTCTCTGACCTGCCTACCTGGGGTTCGCCAGTTCCTACAGCTACACGAATCAGGAGAAACCTTGCAGTCTTCCTGCCGACATTGAGATTCCTTGACCTTCACAGCCAGTGAGTGGGAGCCCTGCTTTCCGACCTGAAGATCTTGGGTTCACAGCTTCTGCGGCTCCGTGAATTGGACAAGGCCTCTATCCTGATCCACGGACTTCGTATGTTCCAATTTCTACAATCATGTGAGCTGTTTCCTTGATATAAATCTCTCTACACATATATTTATATGCTTTACTAGTTTTGCTTCTCTAGAGAACCCAGCCTAAGACATACCAGAAAATACCAACTGCTAGAAAAGTACACCATGTTTGGTAAAGTAGAAAGTCAGCAAAAAAAGAGAGAGAAACAATTAAACTTATTTACCAAATTAGTTTTCATGTATTGTAACTGTTTTACTTTTCATTTTAATATTCTATATTACTGCATGTGAAAGCTGGACAATGAATAAGGAAGACCGAAGAAGAGCTGATGCCTTTGAATTGTGGTGTTGGCGAAGAATAATGAGTATACCATGGACTGCCAAAAGAATGAACAAATCTGTCTTAGAAGAAGTACAACCAGAATGCTCCTTAGAAGCAAGGATGGCGAGACTGCATCTTACATACTTTGGGCATGTTGTCAGGAAGGATCAGGCCCTGGAGAAGGACATCACGCTTGGCAGGGTACAGGGTCAGTGGGAAAGAGGAAGGCCCTCAATGAGGTGGATTGACACAGTGGCTGCAACAATGAGCTCAAGCATAACAACAATTGTAAGGATGGCGCAGGACTGGGCAGTGTTTTGTTCTGTTGTTTATAGGGTAGCTATGAGTCAGAACCGATTCGACAGCACCTAACAACAACTACAATTCTATATTATAATATTAAGGAATAAATTACTTTTCTAAATTAAGATATAGTTATTGATTACTCACTCTAAGAAAAACTTCCGTTAAGTGAGTCAAAGTCTCCATAACTTTAATGACTAACTTGAATGAAAGTATCATATGCTATATTTACCATCAACATTTACTTGACTGCATCTCCCACTACAACCTGACATCTGGGGAAGGTAAAAGGTAATCATGTCCTGCAAAACTTTTCCTAGTCGCCAAATGGGCATCACCCTCATTTTCTCCTCCACTCCAGACAGGCAGAATCTCTTTAAAGCTAGTAGAGGAGAGCTGGGCATATTGAGCTGTTGTTTCTACAGATACAAAACCAACTTCAACCAGTTGCCATAGAGTTGATCCTGAATCATAGAAACGGTATGTGTTGCAGAATAGAGCTGCACTCTATAGGATTTTCAAGGCTGTGACCTTTCAAAAGCAGGTAACCAGGCCTTTCTTCTAAGGAGCCTATGGTTGGGTTTGAATCACCAACCTTTTGACTAGTAGCCAAGCACTTAACCATTGGTGTCACCCAGGGACTCCCTCTATAGACACAGTTAATCTGAATTCAGATTTCATTTTCCTTCTTACTGACTCAGAATCGAACTCTCTGTAGATCTTTCCAAATCTTACTCCCAATGGTTAAGCTTTTGGTTGCTGACTGAAATGATAGCAGTTCAAACCTACCAGTATCTCTGTGGATAAAACACTGGGCGATTTGCACGGGTAAAGATTACAGCCTTGGAAACCTTATGGGGCAGTTCCACTCTGTCCATTAGGGTTGCTGTGAGTCACAATCGACTGGACAGCACACAACAACAACATCCTTGTGCTAGTCTTCCTCAACTCCTCTTCTTTGATTTCTCTTCTTAGCTTATGAGCCTCAAATATGAAGTGAATCAAATCATGCTTCATAACGGGCATTCAATGGAGCCATTTTCACATGATTTAATGTCAGTTGACATTATAGGGTTGTTTGTAGCCTTTTCTCTTCGATTGCATTGGAAGTGGCTTGCTAATAATTGCTATGGTTCGAAGACCTTAACTGTGCTATGTTTCTCCCTCCTATTTGCTAGCTACAGTCAGTGTGGCTACATTAAACTTTCACCTCTAATAACACTATATCTCTCACTGTTGATCATAGTGACATACCCTGGCAGACGAGAAAAGGGTTTATGAAATCATGGGAAGAATTCCCTGAATTCTGTTCATTTTGGTTCATCTTTCTTCTTCCTTCCCATTGATGAGGATATTTCTCTATTATACCTCTCAAATGTTCCAATCATTCCCACAAGTTTAGCCATCATCCATAAGAGCATTCACTCCTAAATAGCTCCCAAATTGTCACTGGTTAAGACTCTCCCTCCCCCTGCAAGTTTCCAATCTTGCATCTTTCACCACATACTAAGTATTTTCTTTCACAAGATCTAATAAATACTAACAGATACTTGAACTCAGATGCCCAGAACTGAATTAATCCCCCTTTGTAACTACCTCTCCTTTCTGAATTTTCCGTTATATATTTAGTGAGAAGAGGAAAAGAAAAGAAAGGTGATGAGAAAAGGAAAAAAGACTTAGCTGGAGTCCTAGGCACCATCAAAATTTAAGAGAAAAGGCAGAGAAAATTCTTTCCATGAAAACCGATTGGACATTGATATACTATTAGAGGAATTATTGACAGTGAGATCGTGGAAACCAGAGGTGAGAGTTTCTTAGTTTCAGATATCTACATAAATGGTGGTTGGAGAGTTATCAAAAAAATCCGTTCCAACTTAAGTCAGAGCATCCAGATAGATCCATTCCCAAAGAAGTAAGGTCTTTATGTACAGAGCTTTTTTCCACTTACAGTAATGAGATGAAAGAGATTGCAATAAAATTTAGGGTCAGAATACTTTTTTTGACTTATAGGCAGGACTCGTAGCTATAGGAAAATAGGAGTAAAATACTGGCTTACCTAACTAAGGTGCTATAAAGTTATTGTAGAGCATTGCTGGAAAGATAAAGATGCCAGTTACAAGTTGTTGTCGAGTCAATGCCAACTCATGGCAACCCCATGTGTGTCAGAGTAGAACTGTGTTCTATAGGGTTTCCCTGGCTATCACCTTTTGGAAGCAGATTTCCAGGCCTTTCTTCTGTGGCACCTCTGGGTAGGTTCAAACTCCCAACCTTTCAGAGAGTCACCCAGTGCTTAACCACATGTATCACCCAAGGAGTCTGGGTACAAAATAGTGCAACACTTTTCCTCCTTAAAAGATTTTGGTCACCATCTTTCACAACCATATTCCTTGAGCATTTACTCATTACTGCCTTTTTAGGAAGTCAAATTGATAGGTCATTTGCATAGTTTTTTGTTTTCCTATCCAATTTCCCTCATACTGCCATATTAAACATGGAAATCTTCATGAATAGGGAGTTCAATTAGGGAACAGTGGAAATGAGCTTTTGTGTATTTGTTTATACAAGTGACACTGATAAGATTCTTAGGATGAACAGCTTCATAAAAGCAATCACAACAGGACTATAAAGAAAAGAGAGAGATCTAAGCAAAGCATTGCAAAACAACTAGAAATAACCTTTTTGTGTGTGCTATTGGTGTATGGCTTCATCTGTATAGTGTCAGGGACACACCGAGGTCCCAGCTGCCTTTATTCATTTGATGAATTCTGATAATTCATAGCTATTATTCATGCATTTCAGCCTTTTCACATTTAATAACAGCTCGTTCCAATCAAAAATATAAAAACATGATCAGAGTGGAGTGTGTGTGGGTGTCACAATGCAAACAGTAGATTGGAAACCTGCTTATGTACTGTCATTCAATTTCTTCACAGCAGAGCACCTTTTTTTTTTTTAGCTTTGGCAAATGAAATGCAAAACATTTCTGTGTAATTTTAAGAAAGATCTGACTGGCATCATAGTCAATTGTCCCATTTGTGTTTTTCCTCCTGCTCATTTGTTCAGATATCATTACAGATTCTTTGCAAAACCTTAATGTCAATCCTTATTAATCTCTAATTTCTGACCATAGGCACAATGGGGTTGGAAATTGCATCTCCTACTTTATGGCTTTGGAGGGAAAGTGACATGCTTCTGATTTGGTGAATTCCTGACCATATTCCTTTTCATCTTACCCCCAGGAGATAGTGAGAATAAAATGGACTTTGTTGCTAAGTTGAAGCTGAGTTCCAGCTCTTAACACAATTATAACTAGATTTATTGGTGGGCGTGACAGTTCTTGGTTGTACAACTCCAGTGAGAAAGAAGATAAATGAGGCTACAGCACCTGTGAGACATAAAGGCAAGATTAACTAAGAATTAAGAACCTCTTTTGAGAGTCACAGAAGCCTCTGAAAGCCTTGCAAGAGCTAAGTATGTGAGGGGGCACCAAGGACTTCAGGCGGAGAAGCAGAAAAATAAATGTGGTATTTTTAGATTGCTGCTTGGTTTGAAATCAAATACTTGTTCTTCTTGTTAGGTGCTTTTGAGTCAGTTCTGACTTGTAGCGACCCTATGCACAACAGAACGAAAGACGGCCCGGTTCTGAGCCATCTGTACAATTGTTGTTATGCTTGAGCTCATTGTTGCAGCCACAGTGTCAATCCACCTCGTTGAGGGTCTTCCTCTTTTCCGCTGACCCTGTACTCTGCCAAGCATGATATCCTTCTCCAGGGACTCATCCCTCCCGACAACATACCAAAGTATGTCAGATGCAGTCTCGCCATCCTTGCCTCTAAGGAGCATTCTGGCTGTACTTCTTCTAAGACAGATTTGTTCATTCTTTTGGCAGTCCATGGTATATTCGATATTCTCCGCCAACACCACAATTCACAATCCTCAATTCTTCCTCGGTCTTCCTTATTCATTTTCCAGCTTTGCGTATGATGTGATTGAAAATACCGTGGCTTGGTCAGGTGCACCGTAGTCTTCAAGGTGACATCTTTGTTCTTCAACACTTTAAAGAGGTCCTTTGCAGCAGATTTACCCAATACAAGGTGTCTTTCCCCTATGTGTCTGCCAGTTTGTTGTATCATGGTGGCTTGTGTGTTGCTGTGATGATGGAAGCTATGCCACTGGTATTCAGATACCAGCAGGGTCACCCATGGAAGACAGGTTTCAGCTGAGCTTCCAGACTAAGACAGTCTAGGAAGAAGGACCCAGCAGTCTACTTCTGAAAAGCAATAGCCAGTGAAAACCTTACGAATAGCAGCAGAAAATTGTCTGATATAGTACTGGAAGATGAGCCCCCCAGGTTGGAAGGAGGCACTCAAAAGATGACTGGGGAAGAGCTGCCTCCTCAAAGTAGAGTCGACCTTGGTGATGTGGATGGAGTAAAGCTTTCAGGACCTTCATTTGCTGATGTGGCACTACTCAAAATGAGAAGAAACAGCTACAAATATCCATTAATAATTGAAACCCGGAATGTAAGAAGTATGAATCTATGAAAATAGGAAACCATCAAAAATGAAATGGAACACATAAACATCAATATCCTAGGCTTTAGTGAGCTGAAATGGACTGGTATTGGCCATTTTGAATCAGACAATCACATAGTCTACTACGCTGGGAATCACAACTCGAAGAGGAATACTGTCGCATTCATCATCAAAAAGAACGTTTCAAGATCTATCCTGAAGTACAATGCTGTCAGTGATAGGATAATATCCACACGCCTACAAGGAAGACCAGTTAAGAGGACTATTATTCAAATTTATGCACCAACCACTAGGGCCAAAGATTAAGAAATAGAAGATTTTTATCAGCTGCTGTAGTCTGAAATTTATCGAACATGCAATCAAGATGCATTGATAATTACTGGCGATTGGAATGAGAAAGTTGGAAACAAAGAAGTATCAGTAGTTGGAAATATGGCCTTGGTGACAGAAACAATGCCGGAGATCGAATGATAGAATTTTGCAAGACCAACGACTTCTTCATTGCAAATACCTTCTTTCACCAACATAAACGGCGACTATACACATGGACCTCGCCAGATGGAACACACAGAAATCAAATTGACTACATCTGTGGAAAGAGATGATGGAAAAGCTCAATATCATCTGTTAGAACATGGCCAGGGGCCAACTGTGGAACAGACCATCAATTGCTCATATGCATGTTCAAGCTGAAACTGAAGAAAATCAGAGCACGTCCACGAGAGCCAAAATATGACCTTGACTATATCCCACCTGAATTTAGAGACCGTCTCAAGAATACATTTCATGCACTGAACACTAGTGACCACAGACCAGACGAGTTGTGGAATGACATCAAGGACATCATCCATGAAGAAAGCAAGAGGCCACTGAAAAGACAAGAAAGAAAGAAAAGACCAAGATGGATGTCAGAGGAGACTCTGAAACTTGCTCTTGAGTATCGAGGAGCTAAACCAAAAGGAGGAATTGATGAAGTAAAAGAACTGAACAGAAGATTTCAAAGGGCCTCTCGAGAAGACAAAATGAAGTATTATAATGACATGTGCAAAGAGGTGGAGCTGGAAAACCAAAAGGGAAAACACACTTGGCGTTTCTCAAGCTGAAAGAACTGAAGAAAAAATTCAAGCCTTGAGTTGCAATAGTGAAGGATTCCATGGGGAAAATATGAAATGATGCAGGAAGCATCAAAAGAAGATGGAAGGAATACACAGAGTTGCTATACCAAAAAAATTAGTCTATACTCAACCATTTCATGATCAGGAACCGATGGTACTGAAGGAAGAAGTCCAAGCTGCTCTGAAGGCATTGGTGAAAAACAAGGCTCCAGGAATTGATGGAATATCAGTTGAGATGTTCCAACAAACAGATGCAGTGCTGGAGGTGCTCACTCATCTATGCCAAGAAATATGGAAGACAGCTTCCTAGCCAACTGACCGGAAGAGACCCATATTTATGCCTATTCCCAAGAAAGGTGATCCAACTGAATGTGGAAATTGTAGAAGAATATCATTAATATCACTTGCAAGCAAAATTTTGCTGAAGATCATTCAAAAACGGCTACAGCAGTATATCAACAGGGAACTGCCAGAAATTCAGGCCAGTTTCAGAAGAGGACACGGAGCCAGGGATATCATTGCTGATGTCAAATGGATCCTGGCTGAAAGCAGAGACTACCAGAAGGATGTTTACCTGTGTTTTATTGATTATGCAAAGGCATTTGACTGTGTGGATCATAACAAACTATGGATAACACTACGAAGAATGGGAATTCCAGAACACTTAATTGTGCTCATGAGGAACTTTTACATAGATCAAGAGGCAGTTGTTTGGATAGAACAAGGGGATACTGATTGGTGTAGTCAGGAAAGGTGGAAGGTGGGTGGTAGGGTTGTATTCTTTCATGATAAATATTTAATCTGTATGCTGAACAAATAATCTGAGAAGCTGGACTATATGAAGAACGGGGCATCAGGATTGGAGGAAGACTCATTAACAACCTGCATTATACAGATGACACAACCTTGCTTGCTGAAAGTGAAGAGGACTTGAAGCACTTACGAATGAAGATTAAAGACCACAGCCTTCGGTATGGATTGCACCTCAACATAAAGAAAACAAAAATCCTTACAACTGGACCAGTGAGCAACATCATGATAAATGGAGAAAAGTTTGAAGTTGTCAAGTATTTCATTTTATGTGGATCCACAATCAACAGCCATGGAAGCAGCAGTCAAAAAATCAAAAGCGCATTGCATCTGGCAAATCTGCTGCAAAGGACCTCTTTAAAGTGTTAAAGAGCAAAGATATCACCCTGAAGACTAAGATGTGCCTGACGCAATCCATGGTATTTTCAATCGCACCATATGTACGTGAAAGCTAGACAATGAATAAGGAAGACCAAAGAAGAGTTGACACCTTTGAAATGTGGTGTTGGCAAAGAATATTGAATATACCAGGGCCTGCCAAAAGAATGAACAAATCTGTCTAAGAAGAAGTACAACCAGAATGCTCCTTAGAAGCAAGGATGGCGAGACTGCGTCTCACATACTTTGGACATGTCAGGAGGGATGAGTGAGTCCCTGGAGAAGGATATCATGCTTGGCAGAGTACAGGGTCAGCGGAAAAGAGGAAGACCCTCAATGAGGTTGATTGACACAGTGGCTGCAACAATGAGCTCAAGCATAAAAATGATTGTACAGATGGCGCAGAACCAGGCAGTGTTTCGTTCTGTTGTGCATAGAGTCGCTATGAGTCGGAACTGATTCCACGGCACCTAACAACAACAACAACAATGTGTCTTTTGATTTCCTGACTGCTGCTTCCATGGCTGTTGATTATGGATCCAAGTAAAATGAAATCCTTGACAACTTCAATCTTGTCTCCATTAATCATGATGTTGCTCACTGGTCTAGTTGTGAAGATTTTTGTTTTCTTTATGTTGAGGTGCAATCCATACTGAAGGCTGTGCTCTTTGATATTCATTGGTAAGTGCTTCAAGTCCTCTTCACTTTCAGCAAGCAAGGTTGTGTCATCTGCGTAACACAGGTTGTTAATAGAGTCTTCCTTCCATCCTGATGCCCCTTCCTTCTTCATATATTCCAGCTTCGGATTATTTGCTCAGCATACAAATTAAATAGGTATGGTGAAAGAATACAACCCTGACACACACCTTTCCGGACTTTAAATCAGTCAGTATCCCCTTGTTCTGTCCGAACAGCTGCCTCTTGATCTATGTAAAGGTTTCTCAAGAGCACAATTAAGCGTTCTGGAATTCCCATTCTTCACAATGGTATCTATAATTTGTTATGATCCACACTGTTAAATGCCTTTGCATAGTCAATGAAACACAGGTAAATATCCTTCTGGTATTCTCTGCTTTCAGCCAGGATCCATCTGACATCAGCAATGATATCCCTGGCTCCGCTTCCTCTTCTGAAACCGGCCTGAATTTCTGGCAGTTCTCTGTCGATATACTGCTGCAGCCGTTTTTGAATGATCTTCAGCAAAATTTTGCTTGCAGGTCATATTAATGATATTCTTCTATAATTTCCACATTCAGTTGGATCACCTTTCTTGGGAATAGGCATAAATATGGGTCTCTTCCGGTCAGTTGGCCAGGAAGCTGTCTTCCATATTTCTTGGCATAGATGAGTGAGCACCTCCAGCACTGCATCTGTTTGTTGGAATATCTCAATTGATATTCCATCAATTCCTGGAGCCTTGTTTTTCACCAATGCCTTCAGAGCAGCTTAGACTTCTTCCTTCAGTACCATCGGTTCCTGATCATATGCCACCTCTTGAAATGGTTGAACATTGACTAATTCAAATATCTACTGATAGTTAAACTTTAGGAAAAGGCCCAGTCAGGATTTTAGTGTGCAAGACTTGGCACTTGCTATTGGAGACTTATCCACAGTTACCTTGTCGATATTTATGGAAGGGCAAAAATTCTCGGCAGTGATTCATTAGCAAGTCCTTAAGCACATACATTTACTGTGATCACTTCTTTGCACTGCTAAACTTTCAATATTTTTTATAAACTTTAAGGAGAAATATATTTTCTATAAGAATCATCTCTATGAAGAAAATTATATCTGAAATCTGAATTTTACAAAGTAAAACATTTAATATATATATACATAATATATAAAAGTTGACCATGATCACGTATATATTATTGCATGCCAAATTATGTTTAACATAATACTTAGGTAAGTTGAAGGCACTCTTTTTTATGAAAAATAATGATTAATCTGTGTCAATGACTACTTTTTATTATTTTCAGTATCAAATATTACATAGTATGAAGCAGAATCTCTAAATATTATTAAATGTTAAGAATATCATTATTATCAAATATTTTACTATTAAATATTAAAGCAAAATTTTAAAATTCTAAATTTGTACCCTGTGGGGTTGGAGTCCTAGATTAACTTCTTAGTAGCTAAACAACAACAACAAAAAAACATTGCTGACAAGTTGATTCTGTCTCATAGTGACCCTATAGGGCAGAGTAGAACTCCCCCACTGCCCCATAGGGTTCACTGTATGTTGCTTTGCCAATAAAAGTCAAATGTTAAAAAAAAAAAGAAAGAGATTTTAACATAGCTATTTTTTAAAAATAATTACTTTTAACATTTACTGAACTTTGATTTTAGTCCCATTCAGCTGTTCTTTGGCTGCTTGGCCATAGAAAAGTCACTGTGTTTTTCTGGACCTTCTTAGATTCATGTTGCCAAATTTGCAAAGTAGGTAGTTTAGAATGAGGTTTTTTCCAACATTAATGCTTCACAAAGCTATGAATGTCATTTGAGATATGTATATATATATACATTTATATATATTCAGTCACAGGCTAAATACAGGCACTCTTTAAATTAACCATATTGATGCTGTCAACACAATTTAAATTAATTGTAAATTCGTATCTTACGGTATTACCCAAGGGCAATTTGAAAGGTGAAGGAAATAATATACAAAAATACCAAGTGTTTGAAATCTAGCCAGCTCACATTATTGAGGACTGAAGTAACAGCTTTGAAATGGTTAAGACATATCAGGGACCTAGGACATATCCTCCAATTAGGACTCCACAATAGTCAATGAAGGGTTTTACTTTTAACCGTTCTAAAGTTGCTCTGGTTGAAGTCACAAGAGGAGCTACAGACTCTTAACCACTAGTAATCGCTTTAAAAAAAAAAAATTTACTGAGGTTTAAACTAGGAAAAAACAACTGCAAATAAAATGCTCCCTCTGTATTTGTATTTACACATTTAACAAACAGAGGCCCTTCTCGAGGACAAGACAGGCTCACACCGCACTAGATATTCTGGCCAGCAGATGGTATGAATTTCATCCCTACTTGCCACATGAACAACTGTAAGCAACTAAACTGCCCTGTGTGCCCACCATTTTTCCCTACAAACCCACACTGACAGGCTTTATTTTTGAGCTTTCTTCATTCACCAAAATGAACCCCGAGTAAGGATTTTATTTTATTTTTGTTTTAAGCTTGATTTGAGGTCAATTAAGCAGTTTTACTGGTTTTCTTTCTATTATCTGTGTTTTTACTAAATTTTTTGCACCCTGAAAAGTAGGTTTCTCCCTATTCCTTTATTAAGATACGATTTACATAGAGTAAAAAATAAGGGGTTAAGCTGTGGTGCAGTTGATTACTTTTGTGTGACTGTTCCAGCCATGGTCTTGTAAATCCCACCCAAGAGATTGGGTGGGACTATCCAGATATGGTAATTGTAGCCCACCAAAGGGATTGGTCAGTTTTTCCATCTTGTTGGCATTGAATTGAGCCACCTCAGAGGCTGGACAAAGAAGAGCCCACCACCACCAAGGAAGGAAAGACTCACAGGAGAGGGTGCAGTAGGCTTTCTGGCTCACAGAGATAAAGCTGAGCACCTTTGGGCAAAGACTGAGGACCAGGGAGAGGCGTGCCTCAGAGCATGGCTGAGAAGAAGCTGTCCTGATGGAAAAACTGTATCCTTGAGCATTTCTGATCCTGAATCGTAACCTATTACTTCCCTAATAAACCCCATAATCGTATTATCTGTGAGTTCTGTGTGGCCATAGCAATGAATCACCAAACCCAGCATAGAAGTAGAGAGTGCCATGGGAGGGATGGTTGGTAACAAAATTGGTAAAGATGGTGGAGAGAGGAAGCATGTCTGATTCCTAGTGACTGTATAGGGTTTCTAAGGATATAAACCTTTGCAGATGCAGACTGTTATGTCTTTCTACTGCAAAGTGGCTGGTGGATTTGAACCACTGGCCTTTGATTAGCAGACTAGCTCTTAACCAATGCACTACCAGGGCTCCTGCATATAGCAGATAGTTTTTTAATCAGTTATTAGTGCATGTACTATGTTCACTAAATACTTAAGCTTTATTCCAATTATTTTAAGATGGCTTTCTTTTAAAAAAAAAAAGTGTAGATATATAGATTAAAACAAATAGATTAGGAAGGAGAAAATAATATTTTCTGAGTCTCTTAATAGTCTGAGAAATCAACATTGATATACTTTTCCTCCACCTTAACTTCTTTCTTAGAAATTGAAATTGAAAATACCATTTCCATGGTCCACATGGCAAGTCTGATTTTCTCAAAATCTAGTTTTTTTTTTTTTTTCTTTAGACCGTGTTGTTGAATACCAGGAATTTTCTTTTACCTTGCTCTGAACCATCTAACAAGGTGATATAAAGTAATTAACTTAAAAGTTATTTCATCTTTGTATCAACTGGTAAAGTATAGAAGAAAATGAAAATGTCGTCACCAGACTTCAACCAGCTTTCTCTGGACAAAATAGACTTCAGGAATTCCAAGCCAGTTTGCCTGTCTATTATCAGAAACCCAAGGTGGTAAATTTATTTTCAAAGTAAAACATTATAAAGCTTCAACTGCATGAAAATTAATTCACCTGCTTACACAAGGAACGTTATACATACTTTGTCCCGTGGACTCCCCTTGGTCATGTAGCACATGAAAACCCCTATGGCATTTACCCAGCACATTTTGATCCTGGTTTCTTGGGGCTGATTCAAAATGCAGATGTAGAATTCTGCTGTGCTTATAAATTAGCTAGCTGATCTTTAATGCAAATCAAAATTGTTTTTATTAGCTTTGACTGTAATTGCTGTGAACTAGAAAATGTTTTCAATCCTGGAAAGATTAGCTTTTTCCTTCCGAATGTCTGAAATCATTCCTTTAATTAATCTCATTTGTATTTACACACCTTGTTTATTTTTGCAATCATTTTACATTTTAGCTACCCAATGTTTTAAATAGAAAGAACTTTAAGAAGTTCGAGTAGAGATGTTTAGATGTTTGTGATGCTTCATGTTCTTCGTGATCATTTTGAGGTATCAATTATCTTCTATATTGCTATTACATTTACATATGTTTCCCAAGTATTTATACTAAGATCAACGTAAGTTTTTGCTAAGTATTTCCTATGACGAAGATGATGTTAACAGGAACTTGTCAGGATGGAGCATTTAAGACTCTGTTTTGATATGAATTCTTGTTGAATTGTGTCCCTTTAATAGAACAATTACACTATGCACAACTGAAACTTCTGGTACCATTTGCATACTTATCCTGTGCCTTGTCAAAAATAACTCCTAACAATGGAGAGCAGTTTTTCACCAGACCCTTGCCATCGAGTCAATTTCAACTCATAGCGACCGTATAGGATGGAGTAGAACTGTCCCGTAGGGTTTCCAAAGTGCAGCTGGTAGATTCGAACTGCTGCCCTTTTGGTTAGCAGCCGTAGCCCTTAACCACTGCACCACCAGGGCAGAGTAAACAAATTTTATTTATTCCTTCTTTCCTAACCCAGCCCCTTCTTGGAGAGGATAAGCAATAGAAATCCCAATATCAGCAGCGGATTTGGTTTTTTTGGTTATAGATCACAAGCAGCTCCATATTTGTTCCCAATACCTTGCAGCTTCTCTGCATTGGTGAGTGAGGGAGAGAGAGAGAGAGAGAGACAGAAAGAAAGGAGAGAGGGTTGGATAGGGGAGAGAAAGAGAGGGAGAGAGAGAGAGATTGATTTGAAAGAGGTCTCATTTTGAGATTTCTAGCTCTAACAACTGTTCCACAATTAAATTACAGAGAATGAGCCATAATATAGGTTCAGCCACCACAATGGCTCTCTGAGGGCTCTATTCACTAATGACATATGCTCATTTGTGTGCTTTTCAAGCGACTTGCTTGAAAGGGCCTCATAACCCACCACTTCTTAGGAAATTATAGACAAGTAATAGCCCTTACCCACCAGGCTACTTGCTATGTAATAGTTTATGTAGTCATATTTGGGACACCACGAAAGGAGGGAAGAGATTAGTGAAGAAGAGAGTAAAGAGGAATGAGGAAAAGCAAAGTGGAGTATATTATATTTTCCACTGTACATAAAACCTCAAGAGGGTAAAAGAAGTGTATTATAGGGACAGCCATTCTTGATATTCACCCTTGATCACGTAAAACATTGACAATGTAAATGTGTACTTGCTATGTTAAAAATCAAACCCATAACAGCCCAAAATGCATTCCCTTGAAAGCAATAGAAATAGGCATCCAGTGTATGAAAATTACGTAAGAAAGTGTTAGAAGCAGAATGTATGGCGCTGATAGATACATGAATTTAAACTGCAAACATTCACCTTTTTTCTTTAGCCCCTAGTTACTGAATGGCCTCAAGATTGATTCTTCTGGTTACTGAGTAGACAATTCTAAACCTGAAAGAACAAACAGGTGATATTTCACTCTGTCCAAATCTAGAGCTCGGATTCAATATGAGTCATTCTGGAGTTCAGGAATGCTGGGAGAGTATTTCCGCCCTCTGAATACCAGAGGTGACATTTGTGAGAAGTACAGCTGAAGAGAAAACCTTTACTGGTCATACTTGAGTTCGGTCAATGAGTGGTAGGCAGGGTTTAGGCGTGAGTAGTTTTTTGGTTTTCAGATAAACGTAGACAAATGAGGATAACAGATAAGCAGAAGTAGAACAGAGAGAAAAGAATGTGTCATCAGATAAACCATCGTGCTGAGAGAAACACTGTTAGGGTGTTAAACAAATGTCTAAGGGATGTCCTGCTGGTTGGGAGTCTACCAATGGTGAGAGATGGAGCTAATTATCATGTTGGGAACAGGTCATGTATATAATTGCTTCTAATTATAATTAGTGTTCAGGGTATTTAACATTTCATTCCAATTCTTAAAGCCTTTCAATGGCTTCCCATGTCTCATTTGGTGAATTTTTGAAGGCTTATTATGTGCCTGGTAGAGTATTTGTTTGCAGTGGTGAACAAAATAGAATGACTGGGTGCTATGGTAGTAAATAACAAGAGAAACTAACTTAGTGTGAGGGTGTAAGAAGTGAATTGATTTCCTATCTTCTTGTAAGAAATAACCACAAATTCATCAGCTTAAAACAACACAAAATCTCAGTTTCCTTGGATCAGGAGTCCAGACACAATTAACTGGGTTCTCTGCCCAGGGTATCATAAGGTTGAAATGAAGATGTCTTTTAGGCTGTGCACTCTTTTGGAGCTCAGGATCCTCTTCTAAGCTCCTTCAGGCTGTTTATAGAATTCAGTTCTGTGTGGCTGTTGGACTGAAGTCTCCTGTGACCCCTTACAGAGGCAGTTAACAACATAATTGCTTTCTTTCAGACCATCAGAGAAACCTCTCTAAGACTACACCTTCTTTTAAGCACCTGTCTGATTAGCTCAGTCACAACCCATATAATCTCCCTTTGGATTAACTCACAGTCAACTGATTAGTAACCCTATTTTGGGAGTGATACACTATCATATCCACAGGTCTTGCCCACACTCAAGGGATGGAGAGTCTCCAAAGGGTGGGTCATTTTCAGGTTCTGCATGCCATAGGGACAGATCCCTGAGGAATTGGTGTGCCAGCTGAGACCTAAAAGGTGAGTTGAAAGTATCCAACAAAGAATGGGAGTACCATTGTCATAGCCTGAGGAACAAGTATTTGCACAACCTGGAGGTAAGAGAGAGCACAGAGAATCAAAGAAACTTGGAGAAGCTCAGTTTAGCTTTGGGGAAGAAATGCAAAGATTATAGTAGAGTTTATAAGACCTGCACCATAATGCACCTCCTGGCTCATTTAACACCATTTCCAGGCTTGAACTCCAGCTACACTGAACTTCATTATTTTCTTTGATGCAATCTTATAAAACATCCTTTGTTTCTTCAAAGCACCATGCACTTCCTTAATTCAGAGTTCAGAGATGACTTCTTAGAAGAAGGATAACTAAACTGAGACAGGAAGGATGAATATGAATTATCCCAGTGAAATGATGAACCACCAAATGCATTCCTTTAGCACACTGGAATGCCATGTATCATCACTTATCACAATATATTGTAACGGTCCATTTTGTTTTGCTCCAGAGAATGTAAGTTTTATGTGCACTATCATATTCTTGGAAACCCTGGTGGCATAATGGTTAAGAGCTACAGCTGCTAACCAAAAGGTCAGCAGTTCGAATCCGCCAAGCACTCCTTGGAAACCCTATGGGGCAGTTCTCCTCTGTCCTGTAGGGTCTCTATGAGTCGGAATCGACTCAACGGCAATGGGTTTTTGGGTTTTATCATATCCTTATTACCTATTCCAATTAGAGCAAGTAATAGATGCTGAACGAGGATAGCAATGATGAGGGCAAAAATGATGATGTTTAAAGGAATGACAACAGGGATAAGACCAAACTTAAAAAAAAAAAAAAAAAGAGTAAATTATTTAGCAAGAAAGACCATTCAAATGCTATCTTACCCACAGATAAAAATGAATGCATTTCAGTCAGTAATAATTTGGGTCAAAAGCGAAGGTCAATCATAATACTTCTGTGACTTCAGTGCACAATTCTGCTTATGCACAGAGCTGAGGGAAGTGTTATGTACCTGAATAAATTCTAAAACTGGGGGTCTGCTATTTTTAGAAAGTACTTAAATAAGCAAAATATTTTTTCATTGATTTGCTTTTAACGAATATTGTGTATAAACCTTTTGTAAGAACAGTAGATGGACTAGAACACTACTAAAAAAGATGCAATGGTTACTTTGACGCTGTGAGTATAAGCACAACGCAGGATATATCATGGGTTTCCTTCCAGGCTCAGTAAGACAGTGGTAGCTGTTGTTTTGGCCTTGACAGTCAATAAATAGGAGTCAAGTTTCCATTTTTGTTAATGGTTTGACAACATTACACTGATTAAGTTAATAAAAGACTACTTAAAGTCTTCAAATAGAGATTGTGCCCCTAGGAGCTACATTCATTTTTCTTTTTTTTTTTTTTTTCTCTAAGACTCTCAGAGTTAAAATAATTTTCAGTCAAGATGTTTTGTGATTTGCAATAGAGGGGAAACTCAACACCAACATCTGCCAGTGAGCCCTTGTTTTGTGACCATGGCTAATAGAATGTATTCAAAGCCAAATATTAATGACATTTTATTAAAAGACCACATCAGTAGTACTTTTTTAAACTCTAAACTTGTTTTCCCAAACATTTCATAATCAAGATTCATAGGGTCTGAGAAGTATATTTAAGTCACGAAATGCTGACATATATATATCTAGTTCAAGAAAGATGAGTTCTTGCATCTTATAAAATATTTTTATATAGTTTCTTTTTATTATTTAATAATTTATTTTATAGTTGTTGCTGCTGTTGAGAATGCGTATATATAGCAGAAAACACACCGATTCAACAATGCCTACGTGTACAATTCAGTGACATTGATTATATTGTTCAAGTTGTGCAGCCATTCTCATCCTCCTTTTCTGAGTTGTTCTTCCCCCATTAACATAAACTCACTGTGCCCTAAGTTTCCTATCTAATTTTTTGAATTGCTGTTGTCAGTTTGTTCCCATATAGATAGATCTTAAAAGAACATAATGCTCAAGGCAGACCTTTTTGCTAGTTACGCTGAAATGTTGTTTGGTTTTAAAAAGATATCAAGGATATTTTTGGTTTAAGATTTAAAGATTATCTCAGGGCTACAGTTTCAGGGGTTCACCCAAACTTCATGGTTCCAGAAAGCCTAGAATCCAAGAAGATCTGAAATTCCATACTGCATTTCTCTCCTTTTGTTTAGGATTCTTCTATAGAATCTTTGATCAAAATGTTCAGTAATGGTAGCCAGACGCCAGTCAGCTCTTCTGGTCCCACGGCAAAGGGGGCAGTTGTTCATGGAGGCAATTAGTCATACATTCCTTTTACTCCTTTTATTCCTGGCTCTCCTTCTTCCTGTGTTGTTCCAGGCAAATAGATACCAACTATGGTGCCTTCGGTGGCCACTTGCAAATTTTACGACCCCAAGCACTGTGGAACAAACTAAGAGGTAGAACAGAATCACTAAACATGTTATTAGGCCAATTAACTAGGATGTCCCATGAAACCAAATTCCATAAGGTGTTTGGTTGTACAGAAGCAGCCTAAGCAGCTACTCTGTGTGTGTGTCATTACTTTAAATATATGTATCACACAAATTTTGCCAATTTAACTTTTTACAGGTGTACAACTTATTAACAGCAATTACATTAATCAGCTGTGCAAACCTATCCTTAATCAATGGGATTTTTTCATCACCATAAACAAAAACTCATTACTTCATAAGCAATAACGCCCCTTCTCCCTCCCCCCCCCACCCCTGGAAAGCACTAATAAACCTTGGTCTCTATACATTTGCCCAATCTTGTCTTTTTATACAAGTGAAATCATACAATGTTTGTTCTTTTGTGATTATTTCATTCAGCATAATGTTTTCAAGTTCTATCCGTAGTGCACACGTAACAAGACTTCATTTCTCTTACTGGCTGAATAGTATTCCATTGTATATATGTACCAGATTTTGTTCATTCACCTATTGACGGGCATATAGATTGTTTCTACCTTTGGCTATCATGACTAGTGATGAAATGAATATTGGTGTACAAGCATTTGTTTGAGTCTTTCCTTCCAAGTCTTTTGGATAGATACCTAGGAATGGAACTGCTGGTTCTATTTTTGGTTTTTTGAGGAACCACCACACTGTTTTCCACAATGACTGTGCCATTTTGCAATCCTACCAGCAATGGATAAGGGTTCCAATTTCCTCAGATTCTCACCAACAATTTGTTATTATTAGTATTTTTATCTTAGCCATCTTAAACCCACTTTTATAGAGTCAGCTTGGACTCATAGCAACCCTACAGGACAGAGTAAAACTGCACTGTAGGGTTTCCAAGGCTGTAATCTTTATGGACGCAGACTGCCACATCTTTCTTCAGTGGAGCAGCTCACTGGTTAGCTATCCTAGTGGGAGTGAAATGGTATCTCATTGTGGTTTTGATTTGCAACTCTATGATGGCTAATAATGTTGAGCATCTTTTCATATGTTGGAAGGCTATTTGAAATAATGTTGAGCATCTTTTCATATGTTGGAAGGCTATTTTGTGAAATGTCTATTAAAATCTTTGGCCCATTTTATCATTGGGTTATTTGTCTTGTTGTTGTTAAATTGTTGAAGTTTTATATATATTTTTGTTATTACATTCTTATTGGATATATAGTTTCTGAAGATATTCTTCCAGTTGGAAGATTATCTTTCTACTTTTTGGTACAGTCTTTTGATGAACGAAAGTGTTTAATTTTTGTGAGGTCTCATTTATTTATTTTGTCTTCTGTTGTTTGTGTTTTTGGTATCATATTAGATAATCTATTGTTAAAAGCTAGGCCTGACACCATTGCCCAATAATTTTCTTCTAAGAATTTTATGGTCTTTAATGTACTTGGAAATTTTTCTATATTTTCAACATAGAAATTGTTATTTTTTCTTCATAATGGAAGAGAAAATTTTAAATTTCTTCAAAATTTCCCTAGCACTTTACTCTCTTTTCTATTTGTGATGAATAGGTCTTTTTCGATTCTATTTCCTTAACATTTGTATTTAACTTCTATATATTTATTATGTAGCCATTCACATTTAACTTCTAGAGTTTATTATGGTTAGGTAATAAAATAGTATTACTTGTACAAAATGTTAAATATACATGTATTTTTTGAAGTTTTACCTCTTTTTATTCAGTTTTCTTATTTCTCATTGTATTCTCAGAATTTCAAGAAAAATGTTAAATAATAGTGGTGATCATAGACCTCCTCACATTGCACTAGATTTGAATGGGATTGTCATTAAGATTATATTATTCAATGTGATCTTGTACAATCATTTCTTATACTTCTTTTTTTTTTTAATTTTTATTGACCTTCAAGTGAACGTTTACAAATCAAGTCAGTCTGTCACATATAAGTTTATATACACCTTACTCCATACTCCCACTTGCTCTCCCCCTAATGAGTCAGCCCTTCCAGTCTCTCCTTTTGTGACAATTTTGCCAGCTTCCAACCCTCTCTACCCTCCCATCCCCCCTCCAGACAGGAGATGCCAACACAGTCTCAAGTGTCCACCTGATACAAATAGCTCACTCTTCATCAGCATCTCTCTCCTACCCACTGTCCAGTCCCTTCCATGTCTGATGAGTTGTCTTTGGGAATGGTTCCTGTCCTGGGCCAACAGAAGGTTTGGGGACCATGACTGCTGGGATTCCTCTAGTCTCAGTCAGACCATTAAGTATGGTCTTTTTGTGAGAATTTGGGATCTGCATCCCACTGATCTCCTGCTCCCTCAGGGGTTCTCTGTTGTGCTCCCTGTCAGGGCAGTTATTGGTTGTGGCCGTGCACCATCTAGTTCTTCTGGTCTCAGGATGATGTAAGTCTCTGGTTCATGTGGCCCTTTCTGTCTCTTGGGCTCATAGTTATCGTGTGACCTTGGTGTTCTTCATTCTTCTTTGATCCAGGTGGGTTGAGACCAATTGGTGCATCTTAGATGGCCGCTTGTTAGCATTTAAGACCCCAGACACCACATTTCAAAGTGCGGTGCAGAATGTTTTCATAATAGAATTATTTTGCCAATTGACTTAGAAGTCCCCTTAAACCATGGTCCCCAAACCCCCGCCCTTGCTCCGCTGACCTTTGAAGTATTCAGTTTATCCCGGAAACTTCTTTGCTTTTGGTCCAGTCCAGTTGAGCTGACCTTCCATGTATTGAGTATTGTCCTTCCCTTCACCTAAAGTAGTTCTTATCTACTCACTAATCAGTAAAAAACCCTCTCCCACCCTCCCTCCCTTGCCCCCTCGTAACCAGAAAAGTATGTGTTCTTCTCAGTTTATACTATTTCTCAAGATCTTATAATAGTCGTCTTATACAATATTTGTCCTTTTGCCTCTGACTAATTTCGCTCAGCATAATGCCTTCCAGGTTCCTCCATGTTATGAAATGTTTCACAGATTCGTCACTGTTCTTTATCGATGTGTAGTATTCCATTGTGTGAATATACTGCAATTTATTTAACCATTCATCCATTGATGGACACCTTGGTTGCTTCCAGCTTTTTGCTATTGTAAACAGAGCTGCAATAAACATGGGTGTGCATATATCTGTTTGTGTGAAGGCTCTTATTTCTCTAGGGTATATTCCGAGGAGTGGGATTTCTCGTTGTATGGTAGGTCTATTTCTAACTGTTTAAGATAACGCCAGATAGATTTCCAAAGTGGTTGTACCATTTTACATTCCCACCAGCAGTGTATAAGAGTTCCAATCTCTCTGCAGCCTCTCCAACATTTATTATTTTCTGTTTTTTGGATTAATGCCAGCCTTGTTGGAGTGAGATGGAATCTCATCGTGGTTTTAATTTGCATTTCTCTAATGGCTAATGATCGAGAGCATTTTCTCATGTATCTTCTTTAGTGAAGTGCGTGTTCATATCCTTTGCCCACTTCTTGATTGGGTTGTTTGTCTTTTTGTGGTTGAGTTTTGACAGAATCATATAGATTTTAGAGATCTGGAGCTGGTGGAGGTGTCATAGCTGAAAATTCTTTCCCAGTCTGTAGGTGGTCTTTTTACTCTTTTGGTGAAGTCTTTAGATGAGCATAGGTGTTTAATTTTTAGGAGCTCCCTGTTATCTGGTTTCTCTTCGTCATTTTTGGTAATGTTTTGTATTCTGTTTATGCGTTGTATTAGGGCTCCTAACGTTGTCCCTATTTTTTCTTCCATGATCTTTGTCATTTTAGTCTTTATGTTTAGGTCTTTGATCCACTTGGAGTTAGTTTTTGTGCATGGTGTGAAGTATGGGTCCTGTTTCATTTTTTTGCAAATGGATATCCAGTTATGCTAGCACCATTTGTTAAAAAGACTATCTTTTTCCCAATTAACTGACACTGGGCTTTTGTCAAATATCAGCTGCTCATATGTGGATGGATTTATCTCTGGGTTCTCAATTCTGTTCCATTGGTCTATGTGTCTGTTGTTGTACCAGTACCAGACTGTTCTGACTACTGTGGCTGTATAATAGGTTCTAAAACCAGGTAGAGTGAGACCTCCCACTTTCTTCTTCTTTTTCAGTAATGCTTTACTTATCTTATTCCCTTCCATATGAAGTTGGTGATTTTGTTTCTCCATCACATTAAAAAATGTCATTGGAATTTGGATCTTAAGTGCATTGTATGTATAGATGGCTTTTGGTAGAATAGACATTTTTACTATGTTAAGTGTTCCTATCCATGAGCAAGGTATGTTTTTCCACTTAAGTAGGTCCTTTTTAGTTTCTCGTAGTAGTACTTTGTAGTGTTCTTTGTATAGGTCTTTTACATCCTTGGTAAGATTTATTCCTAAGTATTTTATCTTCTTGGGGGCTAATGTGAATGGTATTGATTTGGTGATTTCCTCTTTGATGTTCTTTTTGTTGATGTAGAAGAATCCAAGTGATTTTTGTATGTGTATCTTAAAACCTGAGACTCTGCCAAACTCGTCTATTAGTTTCAGTAATTTTCTGGAGGATTCCTTAGGGTTTTCTGTGTAGAAGATCACGTCATCTGCAAATAGAGATACTTTTACTTCCTCCTTGCCAATCCGGATGCCCTTTATTTCTTTGTCTAGCCTAATTGCCCTGGCTAGGACTTCTAGCACAATGTTGAATAAGAGCGGTGATAAAGGGCATCCTTGTCTGGTTCCTGTTCTCAAGGGAAATGCTTTCAGGCTCTCTCCATTTAGAGTGATGTTGGCTTTGTATAGATGCCCTTTATTATGTTGAAGAATTTTCCTTCAATTCCTATTTTGGTGAGAGTTTTTATCATGAATGAATGTTGAGCTTTGTTAAATGCCTTTTCTGCATCAATTGATAAGATCATGTGGTTTTTGTCTGTTGTTTTATTTATGTGGTGGATTACATTAACGGTTTTTCTAATATTAAACCAGCCTTGCATAAAAAAAAAACTGCATAGCTGGTATAAATCCCACTTGGTCATGGTGGATTATTTTTTTGATATGTTGTTGAATTCTATTGGCTAGAATTTTGTTGAGGATTTTTGCATCTATGTTCATGAGGGATGTAGGTCTGTAATTTTCTCTTTTTGTGATGTCTTTACCTAGTTTTGGTATCAGGGAAATGGTGGCTTCGTAGAATGAGTTAGGTAGTATTCCGTCATCTTCTATGCTTTGAAATACCTTTAGTAGTAGTGGTGTTAACTCTTCTCTGAAAGTTTGGTAGAACTCTGCAGTAAAGCCATCCGGGCCAGGGCTTTTTTTTGTTGGGAGTTTTTTGATTACCGTTTCAATCTCTTTTTTTGTTATGGGTCTATTTAGTTGTTCTACTTCTGATTGTGTTAGTTTAGGTAGGTAGTGTTTTTGTAGGAATTCATCCATTTTTTCTAGGTTTGCAAATTTGTTAGAGTACAATTTTTTGTGATAATCTGTTATGATTCTTTTAGTTTCAGTTGGGTCTGTTGTGATGTGGCCCATCTCGTTTCTTATTCGGGTTATTTGTTTCCTTTCCTGTATTTCTGCAGTCAGTCTGGCCAATGGTTTATCAATTTTGTTAATTTTTTCAAAGAACCAGCTTTTGGCTTTGTTAATTCTTTCAATTGTTTTTCTGTTCTCTAATTCATTTAGTTCAGCTCTAATTTTTATTATTTGTTTTCTCCTGGTGCCTGATGGATTCTTCTGTTGCTCACTTTCTATTTGTTCAAGTTGTCGGAACAGTTCTCTGATTTTGGCTCTTTCTTCTTTTTGTATGAGTGCATTTATTGATATAAATTGACCTCTGAGCACTGCTTTTGCTCTGTCCCAGAGGTTTTGATAGGAAGTGTTTTCATTCTCGTTGCATTCTATGAATCTCTATTCCCTACTAAATGTCTTCTATAACCCAGTCTTTTTTCAGGAGGGTATTGTTCATTTTCCAAGTATATGATTTCTTTTCCCTAGTTTTTCTGTTATTGATTTCCACTTTTATGGCCTTGTGGTCTGAGAAGATGCTTTGTAATATTTCGATGTTTTGGATTCTGCAAAGGTCTGTTTTATGACCTAATATGTGGTCTATTCTAGAGAATCTTCCATGTGCGCTAGAAAAAAAAAGTATACTTTGCAGCAGTTGGGTGGAGAGTTCTGTATAAGTCAATGAGGTCAAGTTGTTTGATTGTACTAATTAGGTCTTCTGTGTCTCTGTCAAGCTTCTTACTGGATGTCCTGTCCTTCTCCGAAAGTGGTGTGTTGAAGTCTCCTACTATAATTATGGAGGTGTCTATCTCACTTTTCAGTTCTGTTAAAATTTGTTTTATGTCTCTTGCAGCCCTGTCATTGGGTGCATAAACATTTAATATGGTTATATCTTCCTGGTCAATTGTCCCTTTTATCATTATGTAGTGTCCTTCTTTATCCTTTGTGGTGGATTTAACTTTAAAGTCTATTTTGTCAGAAATTAATACTGCTACTCCTGCTCTTTTTTGCTTATTGTTTGCTTGATATATTTTTTTCCATCCTTTGAGTTTTAGTTTATTTGTGTCTCTAAGCCTATGGTGTGTCTCTTGTAGGCAGCATATAGGCGGATCGTGTTTCTTTATCCAGTCTGAGACTCTCTGTCTCTTTATTGGTGTGTTTAGCCCATTTACTTTTAGGGTAATTATAGATAAGTATGAGTTTAGTGTTGTCATTTTGATGCCTTTTTATGTGTGTTCTTGACAATTTCATTTTTCCACTTACTTTTTTGTGCTGAGACATTTTTCTTTGTAAATTGCATGTTCCTCATTTTCATAGTATTTGACTTTATGTTTGCTGAGTCGTTATGTTTTTCTTGGTTTTTATTTTGAGTTATGGAGTTGTTATACCTCTTTGTGGTTACCTTAATATTTACCCCTATTTTTCTAAGTAAAAACCTAACTTGTATGGTCCTATATCGCCTTGTATCCCTCACCATGTGGTAGTTCTATGCCACCTATATTTAGTCCCTCTTTTTAATTATTGTGATCTTTTACGTATTGACTTCAATGATTCCCTGTTTTGAGCTTTTTTTTTTTTTTATTAATCTTAATTTGTTTTTGTGATTTCCCTATTTGAGTTGATATCCAGATGTTCTGTTCTGTGACCTTGTGTTGTGCTGGTATCTGATATTATTGGTTTTCTGACCAAACAATTTCCTTTAGTATTTCTTGTAGCTTTGTTTTGGTTTTTGCAAATTCTCTAAGCTTGTGTTTATCTGTAAATATCTTAATTTCACCTTTATATTTCAGAGAGAGTTTTGCTGGATATATGATCCTTGGCTGGCAGTTTTTCTCCTTTAGTGCTCTGTATATGTGATCCCATTGCCTTCTTGCCTGCATGGTTTCTGCTGAGTAGTCTGAACTTATTCTTATTGATTCTCCCTTGTAGGAGACCTTTCTTTTATCCCTGGCTGCTTTTAAAATTTTCTCTTTATCTTTGGTTTTGGCATTTTGATGATAATATGTCTTGGTGATTTTCTTTTTGGATCAATCTTAAATGGGGTTTGATGAGCATCTTGGATAGATATCCTTTCGTCTTTCACGATGTCAGGAAAGTTTTCTGCCAACAGATCTTCAACTATTCTTTCTGTGTTTCCTGGTATCCCTCCCTGTTCTGGGACTATAATCACATGCAAGTTATCCTTCTTGATAGAGTCCCTCATGATTCTTAGGGTTTCTTCATTTTTTTAAATTCTTTTATCTGATTTTTTTTTCAGCTATATTGGTGTTAATTCCCTGGTCCTCCAGATTTCCCACTCTGCATTCTAATTACTCGAGTCTGCTCCTCTGATTTCCTATTGTATATTCTAATTCTGTAATTTTATTGTTAATCTTTTGGATTTCTGAATGCTGTCTCTCTATGGATTCTTGCAACTTATTAATTTTTCCACAATGTTCTTGAATAATGTTTTTGACTTCTTCAACTGCTTTATTAGTGTTCCTTGGCTTTTTCTGTAGCTTGCCTTATTTCATTTCTGAGGTCATCCCTGATGTCTTGAAGCATTCTGTAAATTAGTTTTTTATATTCTGTATCTGGCAATTCCAGGATTGTATCTTCATTTGGGAAAGATTTTGATTCTTTAATTTGGGGATTTGTAGAAGCAGTCATGGTCTGCTTCTTTATGTGGTTTGATATCGACTGCTGTCTCCGAGCCATCACTAAGATATTGTAGTGATTTATTCTATATTTGCTCACTGAGTCTTATCTTGTTTTGTTTTCTTTCCATATACTTGGATGGGCTACTAGATTAGGCTGTCTTGATTGTTGTAGCCCTTGACTTACTTATGACCTATTACCAGCTGGTTTGGGCTATTACCAGATATATATGCCTGAGTCCATTCACTATTCTTGAGTAGAATCTGATTTTGGGTCATCAAGTGTGTGATGCACACTGTCACGTATCCACCTTGAGAAGTAGTGGTGATAGTTGTGTGCACCAGATTCTAGTAACAGCAGGGGCTCACAGTTCGTGGGGGCAGGATGTTGACAGGCTTCCCCCAAATGTCAGTGAGGTAGGTGTGTCTCTATTCCTAAAGCAACTCGGTGGGTGGGCTCTGCTGCTGTACCTTAGGCCCCCAATGCAAGTACCTCTACAGATTAGTAGGTGTCACCCTCCTTAGACCCCTAAGGCAGGAGGCTAGGTGGTTTGGGTGGAGCTTCAGCCCTCAATTCCCTGTTGAGGGTCAGTGAGGGCTCTGTTGAATATGCAGAGATATCAGACCTGGGAAACTTGTCTTTCCAGTAATTCCGCTAAAACAAATGCAGTCAGATCCCTATCAGAAATGCCTTTGCATTATAATAGCCACCTTGTTCCCTGTAGGGATGAAAGCCAGAGACTGTGGATCACATATGCTTGGCTGGAGCTGGTTCTGTGTTTTTAGTCCAATTAGGGAAGGATTTTTGGTCCCTGGGTTTTTTGTGGTTGCTTCTTTTTTTTTTTTCTCTCAGGCCAGAAGAATGGGTTAGGAAAAGACCAAAAAAAAAAAAAAAAGGAAAAGAAAAACCAGCGGTTCTCCCTCTAGCTCAGGAAATTCCAATGTTAATGAAGCCGCCTGGGAAGGGGAGGGGAGGGTTCAGAAAAACAGGAGAGAGTAGCCCTCTGGAATATTGACAAAGTTACTTATCTTGCTTGGGATGACTGTTTTATCTGAGATTCCCAAGGGGCGCATCGCCTGTGTGCGGTGCCTGGGTAGAGAATGCCCCCCAGGGTCCGGCCCTTGTCCTGTGCTTGCGCTGTCTCAGAAGCCGGGTTTAGTTCCTCCGCTTCCAGTCCAAAGCCCAGCATCAAGGTTCCTCGGCTGTGATGCTGCACTCCTGGCTCCAAAACCAGTCGCTGCCTCCTGGAGATTTCTCCTCCTGCCAGCCGCGTAGCCACGCCGTCCACGTGGACTGGCCTAGGCCCCTTCCTGAGGTCAGTTCAGGGGGGTAGGGCTGTGCCCCATGTTTGCGCCATCACAGGATGCCGTGCTCAGCTCCCCTGCACCCAGCCCAAACCCGGCGCCAAGGTTTCCTGACTGGGACGCTGGCTCTAGGCTCCAAAAACAGTTGCTGCTTCCCCATAGTTGTTTGTTCTCAGTCTCTGTCACTCAGGTTAACTCTTTAAATGTGTGCTTGTTGGTCAGGGTTTGTAGATTGTCATGTATGTGATCGATTCACTGGCTTTTCCGAGTCTTTGTTGCAAGAGGGATCTGAGGTAGCATCTACCTAGTCAGCCATCTTGGCCCCCTCCTCTGTTACATTTCTTATAGATTATGGGTGTATGTATATATGGTATATATATGTAGATTATGGTATATATGGATAGATTACGGTATGTATATATATATGTATATATATATATGTATATATGTATATATGAAGCCAAACCAAACCCACTACCGTGAAATTGATTCCAACTCATAGCAACCCTATAGGACACAGTAGAACTGCCCAATACAGTTTCCAATGAGTGCCTGGTGGATTGGAACTGCTGACTGCTGACATTTTTTTTAGCAGCTGTGCTCTTAACCACTATGCCACCAGGGTTTATATATATCTCTCTCTATGTGCCTGTCAGTTTGTTGTACTGTGGTGGCTTGTGTGTTGCTTTGATGCTGGAAGCTATGCCACCAGTATATCAAATAATAGTAGGGTCACCTAAAGTGGTGGAGAGGTTTCAAGGAAGACTCCAGACCAAGACAGAGTAGGACAAAGGACCTGGCTGTCTACTTCTGAAAAAAATTGGCCTTTGAAAACCTTATGAATAGCTGCAGAGCGTTGTCTGTTATAGTGCCAGAAGATGTGCCCCTCAGGGTGGATGGCACTCAAAATACAACTGGGAAAGAGCTGCCTCCTTAAAATAGAGTCAACCTAAATGGCATGGATGGAGTGAAGTTTTCAGGATCTTCATTGTTGAGGTGATGACTCAAAATAATAATTGTAACATGGAATGTACGAAGTATGCATCTAGGAAAATTGGAAAACAAACAAGCAAAAAAAACTGTTGCTCTTGAGTCTATTCTGCCTCATAGCAACCCTCTAGGATAGAGTAGAATTGCTCCATAGAGTTTCCAAGGTGCAGCTGGCGGATTCAAACTACTGACCTTTTTGTCAGCTGAACTCTTAAGCATTCCACAACCAGGGCTCCAGAAAATTGGAAGTTAACAAAAAGGAAATGGACCACATAAAGATCAATATTCTAGGCATTAGTGAGCTGAGATGGACTAGTGTTGGCCATTTTGAGTTGGACAATCATATGGTCTACTACGCCAGGAATGACAAATTGAAGAGGAATGGAGAGGTATTCATCATCAAAAAAGAACATTTCAAGATCTATCCTGAAGTACAATGCTGGCAGTGTCATGGACTGAATTGTGTCCCCAAAAAATATGTGTCAACTTGGTTAAGCCATGATTCCCAGTATTGTGTGGTTGTCCTCCATTTTGTGATTGTAAATTTTATGTTAAAAACAATTAGGGTGGGATTATAGCACACTTATTAAGGTCACATCCCTAATCCAATGTAAAGGAAGTTTCCCTGGGACTTGGCCTGACCACCTTTTATCCTACAAAAGATAAAAGGAAAGGGAAGGGAGTGAGTGGGTGGGAGTGGGGAACCTCATACCACCAAGAAAGCAATGCCAGGAGCAAAGCACATCTTCTGGACCCTGGGTTCCTGCACAGAGAATCTCCTAGTCCAGGGAAAGATTGATGACTGGGACCTTCCTCTAGAGCTGCCAGAGAAAGCCTGTTCCTGGAACTAATGCCCTGAATTCGGATTTCTGGCCTACTAGACTGTGAGAGAATGAATTTCTGTTTGTTAAAGCCATCCACTTGTGGTGTTTCTCTTACAGCAGCACTAGATGACCAAGACAGTCAGTGATAGTATAATATCCATACACCTACAGGAAGATCAGTCAATGAGACTATTATTCAAATTTACACACCAACCACTTATGCCAAAGATGAGGGACATGTACTTTGGACATGTTATGTGTTGGAACCAGTCACTGGAGAAGGACATCGTGCTTGGTAAAGCAGAGGGTCAACGAAAAATAGAAGACCTTCAACAAGATGGCTTGACACAGTGACTGTAACAATGGGCTCAAGCATATCAATGATTTTGAGGGTGGAGCAAGACTGGACATTGTTTCGTTCTGCTGTACATAGGGTTGCTATGAGGCAGAATCGACTCAATGGTACCTAACAACAACTGCAACATATAATATATATAAACCCAGTGCCATCGAGTCCATTCTGACTCATAGCTATGTACTTCCAAAAAACTTTTCTTTTTTTAAACTCAGCTTTGGCATTATTGAATACTGTTCTAGTAATTATTATGCTAATAATATAAGGTCATAATTTAATTTTCTCATTTGATCCTACTAGATTGCATTCTTCATCAATTTGGTTTAATTTGTTTTATTCATGATTATCTCTCATGACTAAAATAGTGCCTGGCACAGAGTAAGCATGCAATAAACATTTGTTATAAATTGATAATGGAGGGATTAATTTCATACAGAAATAGTTTTCTTAATATTAAACAATTATTGTATTTATCTGTTGTATAATAGTAATTATTCTTTAAGTATGTTGCTGAATTTATTGTTTAGGATTTTTCCATCTCTAGTTCTTAGGTATTTCGTTTTTGTGTACGCCTTGTCAAATTTTGGTAAATATTTTTCAACAGTTCCAAGGTTTTCCTACATCTGTCGTTTCTGTTTTTTATAGAGATTAAGGATGTATTTGTCCTGTTTCTAATTTGACTACTATCAAGCTATACATTTTCAAAAATAAATACTATGTCTATTGCAAACTGATAATTGTTGGTGTAGGTGGCTCAAGTGGTTTGTGATGGGCAACTAACCTAAAGTTGTTGGTTCAAACCCACTTGGTAGCAGCATGGAAGAAAGGTCTAGTGATCTGTTCCGAAAAGATAATAGCCAAGAAAATCCTATGAAGCAAGTCAACCCTGTAATACATGAAATCACTATGAGTTGGAATTCAGTTGATAGCAATAAATTTTGTTTTGTTTTTTAATAGCAACATAGAAACAGGAACAAATGGAAAATAACAAGTTAGTGGGGAGAGAAATGCCGTTGAAGCTGACTTTAGTCATCTCAGAAAATGGTATCCATGCAACTTCCATTCCTATTTCCAGTGGGTGTTTCTGTTTCACCAAGCCAAAGCATATGGAACAGATAACTCAAGATCTCCTCGTCTAGCCATACTGTTCTGGCCCATTCCAGAAATTTCTCATTCCAGAAACTTCTGCTCTGTAATCAAGGGAAATGTATCTCAAGAATCTGGATTGTGGTTGCATCTTGCATCTCCAGCACCGAGTTACTTTATAATGTTTTGAGTGCTCCATGTATATTTAACATGATAATGGCAAAGTGTGAAATAATTTTTAGGCAAAGTTTTAAATGAATTTAGATTTTGCTATTTCAATAACATCTTTGATGAAACCTATGCTATTGTTTTAAATATGCTGTGATAAGTTTGGATATTAATCCATTTTGTTTTAGTAGGGTAGAAAATACAAAAATATACACATATACACATCCCCCAAGTTCAGCTTTATTTTGATCAGAATATTTTAGAAATAAAGTATAAATGTGAAGAGTTCTAACAATGCTTTACATGAATTTGCTAAATATAGACTAGTAATTTTAAAGAAATATTTTCGAAATGGTTTTATTCCTTTAATAGTTTTCTTTAGAAACCGGTCTTCTATCACATCATGGTATTTTAAAGATGACAAGACTGACAATTGTGCTGACCTAAAATTTTATAATAATGGGTGTCAAAGAAGAAAATCTTGTACTCTGTTAGAAGAGAGGAAACTCTCGTGGCTGCTAACCAACAGGTCAGCAGTTCAAACCCACCAAGCACTCCTTGGAAACCCTATGAGGCTGTTCCACTCTGTTTTATAGGGTTGTTATGAGTGGGAATTGACTCAATAGCAGCAAAGTGTTTTGTTGTTGTTGTTGTTAGGAGAGAGAGAGAGAGAAAGCAGTTTTATTGAGGAATAATACAGCTCGAGCTGGGAAGTGCTAAGTAAAAATACAAAACACTCCACCATTCAAGTGAAGAGAGGGTCCTATATACATAGAAAACAAAGAAAAGATAAGAGGTTAGTGATCGATGAGATCAGCTTCAGCTTGAAGTCCTTTGAAATGTGAATGTTGGCCACTTGGCTAGGAGGGAGTGAGTTACCACCTATGTGAGTGGTGCCAGCTGGTCCGGTTATTCATAATTGTAGTCATGAACACATTTTCCCTGGGAACAAATTGTTTATGTCTTGACATGTTCTTCCCATGAACGAATGATTTACATCCTGATCTACTGCTTCCTGGGAATGCATATTGGCCCCATGGTTCTTAAGTCTGACATGAGTGCCTACAATTTAAAACATTTCTGTTTACATTTCCTGCTTTTAATTAAGCCTCCATTAGGGGGCACTCATCACCTACAAGGACTTTAAGTTTTCTTGAGGAGCTGTGGTTAATAAAAATTATTTTCTTCACCCTGTCAAGCTAACTGGCCTCATCATCAGGGTGAGTAGGCTTTATGGGGAACATCTTAACAGACAAGGCCAAATTTGAGAAATATTTCTCAGTCAGGACAGAATGATATAGGTCTAGATGAACGATCACCAGGGAGACAAAAGGAGATGATTAAATAACATAGTCATTGTTGGAAGCCTGTGAAACCAGCATGATTTTACGTAAAGGGTCAAATGGTTTTGAAGTCCAGCATTTCCAGGATAAAATGCATTGAACTAAAACAGCAATTTATAATTACAATAATGGAAACAATGAGGAATGTAGCAATTCCAAAATAAAGTAGCAATTTTTTCTACCACCCACCCCAAGAGGAAAACCAATTACTCATAATATCAGTTAAGGCAGGAACAGGATCATTAAGGTGAAACACTACATGTTGCATATGATTAACATAGAGTAAATATAACTACTGTTGTCAGGAATATAGACACAGCAATCAGATTTTGCTATGGCACAAATACCCTTTGGGCTGCAGTGAGAATACAAGGGCCTTCTGTTTTGGAATAGTATTTTTCTCATCATTGCTATTTTGGTATTGATCTCTTGAAGCCCACGGACACTGCCATTTGGGGCAGTTTGTACATATTTGGTTAATATTTCTACTTGTGCCATAACATCTTCAAGTCCTTTCTGAGAAGCGAATACTGTTACTAAATGATCAAGCCAATGAAACATTGATTAAGATCATTGAACTCTTAATATGGGTACATTAGCTGGTAAAGGGGATTCAGTTAAAATACGTCTTTGAGTCCAGCACAGGCCCAGAGTCCATCTTCCAATCCAGCCTGGTGGGAGCCAGGGCCAAAGGTTGGTTCCACATAGACAAAAGGTGCCGTTAGGGGCTACCTGAGTATCATAGCCAGTTGGTGGTGAACCAACCAATAGCTTGTAAGGTTATAACTTATGCACATTCAGATATTGGAAGCCATCCCATAGATCTGCTGACAGCTGGGTAATTCATATGGGTGTGCATAGATTGTTCCCAGCAAAGGGGAGCAACCTGACTTAGCCTTCCCACCTGGGGAGTTAACCAGATGAATCCATCTCACAGTTGTTGATGTGGACCTACAATACAAAGAGTACCGTTTGTGGGTTTGGGATATTCTTTGGCTAGCTCTTCTTGGGTGACTTTATTTACTAAAGTAAGGGTTATGTTAAGACTAAAGATTAATTTACAGCCTGGGTTTCATTCAGATTCAAAAAGAAGCCATTTATCAATGGAAAATCTAGTAATAGTGATTTCCTGTAGTAATGAACAATTTCTTGTTTGTTCTTGTAGCCATAGATCAACAGAAACCCAGCCAGATCCCCATAGTGGAGAACTACCAGGGATGGCTAGACTGACTTGAGGCTGGGAGGGCACCACATATCCAACAATTAAACCTATAAAATGATGAGCATAAGCATCTGCCTAATCTAGGAACGGCAATGGGTTTTAATCTAGGAAAACATTAGTAGAGGTATGCCTGTAGCAAAGGTAAAAAGGTTAACCAAAAAAAAAAAAAAAAAGATAAAGAGGTATATTTTCAGGTCTGGTTCAGGGACTGGGGTCACCTGTCTCTCTCCGATGTTGTCTGCTTTTGGTCACTGGGATGCTTAAACGTAACCTTTAATTCTCTGGTTGGTTGACTTGTCCAAAGAGGAGTCTTAACCTTTTTTAACTGTGACATATGGATCAAAGTTTTATTCCCTGTAATTTGGCTGCACATGGACTGATAAGGACTAGTATTGTCCCTTCCAATAAGGTTCTAGTGAGTCTTTTATTTGATGTTTCTTCCAATATACATATTCTCCTCGGGCAATATTAAGAAGACTTCAGGAGTCTAGTTTCTGTTCATCAACAGCTTCTCTAATCTATGAAATATATTCTTAAGAATATTGGAGTAAAGACTGGCAATACTTCAGTTATTCAGGTTGAAAAATATTAGGTTGGTCCAGGCAACATAAGGAAAGTCTCCTAGTAATTATGTCACAGGGAGTAAGCTTGCAAAATCCTAATGGTGTGGACCCCAGATTTAAGAGAACTAGGGAGGGAGCTCAGTCCACGATAAATTTAAAGTTTCACCAAACTTTGCTATATGAGTCTTTATTATTCTGTTAGTTCTCTGTACTAGATCAGGAGACTGAGGATGTAGGAATAATGTAGCCTTTGAAAAATGGGAAAAACTTGAGACAGTTCTTGGATGGCCTTACCAGTGAAATAAGTTCCCCAATCATTACAAAGAGTTTTTGGTACTCTCCAGGTGGATATGATGTTTTCAATAAATTCCTTTGCTACAAAAGCTGCAGTGGCATGATGGCAGAAAAAGCTTCTACCCAATGAGAAAAATCTACAAATCATTTCTAATATATATTTATAAGCATTTGAGGGGGAGGCTGAATAAAATCTTGCTGCCATTCAAGCATAGGCCCAGAATGTAAAGGATATTGTCCAGGTAGGACTTTAAGGTGTTTTTGAGGGTTGTAGGGAGGGCAAATAGGGCAATGGGTGGCAACATGTTTGGCAGCCTTGAAAAAATTTCCCACCAACATTTTTTTTAAGGTCTCAATCATTTTATCTCATCCCATGTGGGAACCTTCATGTAAGGCTTGCATCATAGGTATATGCAGTAAATTGGGTAAGTCAATGTTCTCTTCAAGCCCAGTACATAATTTAGTGGCAAGACCTTGGTAATAGCCTGCCTTTTTCCATGCCTTAATTTTGTTTGTTTGGGCTAATTGTTGGTGTTTTAAAAGTCTTTCTAAAGTTCATGAAGTTTGGAGTTATCAATAGACAAATTTGAGGAGTACCTTACTTTATTTATCATAAGTGCAGAAATTACTTGAGAGGCAGATTGATTGGCTGCCATATCAGCAAGGTTGTTGTTGTTGTTGCTGTTAGGTGCCTTCAAGTGGGTTCTGACTCATAGCGACCCTATGCACAACAGAATGAAACACTGCCCAGTCCTGCACCATCCTCACAATTGTTGCTGTGCTTGAGCCTGTTGTTGTAGCCACTGTGTCAATCCATCTGACCGAGGTTCTTCCTCTTTGTTGCTGACCCTCTATTTTACCAAGCATGATGTCCTTCTCCAGGTACCGATCTCTCCTGCTAATATGTCCAAAGTATATGAGACGTAGTCTTGCTATCCTTGCTTCTAAGGAGCATTCTGGTGGCACTTCTTCCAAGACAGACTTGTTTTCACCAAGATCATTTCCTCTAATTTCTTCAGTTTGGGCTACTTCTTTTCATTGTTGAACTTGTATTTTTATCATAGTAATAGGCAACTAGAAGTTCCACTATTAAAGCTCCACTTTTTATGGCATTTCTGGAAGAGGTTAAAAGTCTTTTGTTTCCATAACTGGCCAAAATCATGTACAGTTCCAAAACAATATTTGCTGCCCATAAAAATATTGACAAATTTTTCTAAAGCAATTCTATAAGCTCTAACCAAAAAAAAAAAAAAAAAAAGTTGCCATCAAGTGGATGCTGTCTCTTAATGAGGGCAATCAGTTTGGCTTTTTGGGCTAAAGTGGCTTCTGGAAGAGCTTGACTTTCAACGACTTTAGTAGAAGTCATTACAACATATCTAGATTGATAGCGAGGGCTGGTAGGATTAAGTTTTAAATAGGAACCATCCACAAACAAAACTAAATCAGGATTAGTTAAAGATGTCTCAGATTTTTCCAGTGGGTTAAAAGGTGCTCATCAAGTCTAGACAATCATGTGTAAGATAGTTGTTCTCATTAGTTGCAAGGAGAAGAGTAAATGGATTTCAACAGGCCATAAAGTGTAGCCTAATGTTAGATGCAGCTAGGGGGAGAACTTCATAGGAAGTGAGTGTGCTGGCAGAAATATGGTGTGTCAACACAGAAGTAAGACAGACATGGGGCACATAGACATCTAAAAAGTTTCCCAGCACCACATCTTCTTTGGTTTCAACTACTTTGGCAGTAGAAGCCACAATCTTAAGCAGGGAGGGTATTCCCTGGCTATAGTGTCAAGCTGTAGGCTATAATATTTTTTGGCCTTTGTTGTCCTCCATATTTTTGAGTTATTATGCCTGATGCTTTTACAGATACTTCAGGTACAAATAAGGACAAAACTAGGTGATAATTAGGAAAACCTAGAGGAGACATGTTCATTAAACCCCTTTTAAATGAACTATCACCTTTCAATCTTCTGGTACAATTTGGAATGAATTCAGCTCAGCGGCTTTTAAATATTTGTACAAAGGTTAATCCAATGAAAAAAATTGGGGCTCTAGTTTCAACAGCAGCCACAGAGTCTTAGAAATCCACATAGCTGTTTCTTTGCTTTGGGTATAGGAAAGACAAGCATAGTTTCCTTCCTTTTAGGATCAATAGAGATCCCTTCTACAGAAATTAGGTGGCCCAAATATTTAACAGAAGGCTGAGCCAACTGTAATTTTTCTCTGAATACTTTATATCCACCAACAGCTAAATATTTTAATAAAGCTATGCTGTCATCAGGAAACTCTGGTGGTGTAGTGGTTAAGAGTTCAGCCGCTAACCAAAAGGTCAGCAGTTCAAATCCACCAGGTGCTCCTTGGGAACAGGATGGGGCAGTTCTACCCTGTCCTATAGGGTTGCTATGAGTTGGAATCGACTCAATGGCAATGGGTTTTTCATACTGTCATCGAGACTGGCTTGCAGGGAGGTTGAGCAAACTAACAAATCATCAGTGTATTGCAGCAGTATGAGTTTGTTTGTAAACTGTAAAGGCTTTAAACCCACATGCAGAATCTGAGAAAAACAGGTGGAAGGTTGAGTAGATCCTTGGGGCATTACAGTCCAGATTGTTGATTTTCCCAGGTAAAAGCAAAAAATATTGACTTTCGGAATTCAAAAGAATACGGAAAAAGGTGCTGCAAAGATCCACAACCTTAAAATGAGTTGCATCTGAAGGGACATTGGGAAGTAATAAGTGAGAATTAGGGACTACTGGTAATCTAGGAATAATGATATGGTTAATTGCATGAAAATCTTGAATAAATCTCCAGCCCCTATTATTTGCTTTTTTTAACTAGAAGAATAAGAATATTAAAAAGGCTGGTGCGATGGGCGGGGGCCAAGATGGCGGACTAGGTGGACGCTCCCGCGGATCACTCTTGCAACAAAGACTCGGAAAAACAAGGGAATTGATCACATACATGACAGTCTATGAACTCTGAACAACAAGCACAGACTTAGAGACGGAGGACGAACAAATACGGGCAGACAGCGACTGTTTTCAGAACTAGGAGCCAGCGCACCAGCTGACTACTTGGAAAATCTAGTTTCCCAGTGATGGCTCGGAGACAGCAGTCCATATCAAACCACATAAAGAAACAGACCATGACAGCTTCTCCAACCCCCCAAACAAAAGAATCAAAATCTTTCCCAAATGAAGATACAATCCTGGAATTATCAGATACAGAATATAAAAAACTAATTTACAGAATGCTTAAAGATATCACAAATGAAATTAGGATAAATGCAGAAAAAGCCAAGGAACACACTGATAAAACTGTTGAAGAACTCAAAAAGATTATTCAAGAACATAGTGGAAAAATTAACAAGTTGCAAGAATCCATAGAGAGACAGCATGTAGAAATTCAAAAGATTAACAATAAAATTACAGAATTTGACAACGCAATAGAAAGTCAGAGGAGCAGACTCGAGCAATTAGAATGTAGACTGGGACTTCTGGAGGACCAGGGAAACAACACCAACATAGCTGGAAAAAAATCAGATAAAAGAATTTAAAAAAATGAAGAAACCCTAAGAATCATGTGGGATTCTATCAAGAAGGATAACTTACGAGTAATTGGAGTCCCAGAACAGGGAGGGGGGACAGAAAACACAGAGAACATAGTTGAAGAACTCCTGACACAAAACTTCCCTGACATCATGAAAGAAGAAAGGATATCTATCCAAGATGCTCATCGAACCCCATTTAAGATTGATCCAAAAAGAAAAACACCAAGACATATCATCATCAAACTTGCCAAAACCAAAGACAAACAGAAAATTTTAAAAGCAGCCAGGGAGAAAAGAAAGGTTTCCTTCAAGGGAGAATCAATAAGAATAAGTTCAGACTACTCAGCAGAAACCATGCAGGCAAGAAGGGAATGGGACGACATATACAGAGCACTAAACGAGAAAAACTGCCAACCAAGGATCATATATCCAGCAAAACTCTCTCTGAAATATGAAGGAGAAATTAAGATATTTACAGATAAACACAAGTTTAGAGAATTTGCAAAAACTAAACCAAGACTGCAAGAAATGCTAAAGGAGATTGTTTGGCCGGATGACCAATAATATCAGGTACCAGCACAATACAAGGTCACAAAACAGAACGTCCTGATATCAACGCAACTCAAACAGGGAAAGCACAAAAACAAACAAATTAAGACTAATTCTAAAAAATAAATAAATAAACAAAATAATACACACAACAGGAAATCATGGAAATCAATAGATAAACGATCAAAATAATCAAAAAGAGGGACTAAATATAGGAGGCATTGAACTGCCAGATGGAGAGTGATACAAGGCGAAATAGAAGGATACAAGTTAGATTTTTACTTAGAAAAATAGGGGTAAATAAAAAGGTAACCACAAAAAGGAATATCAATTCCATAACTCAAGAAAAAAGCCAAGAAAAACGTAACGACTCAATAAACACAAAGTTAAACATTATGAAAATGAGGATCTCACAAGCTACTAAGAAAAACGTCTCAGCACAAAAAAGCATGTGGAAAAATGAAATGGCCAACAACACACATGAAAAGGCATCAAAATGACAGCACTAAAAACTTACTTATCTATAATTACGCTGAATGTAAATGGACTAAATGCACCAATAAAGAGACAGAGAGTCACGGACTGGATAAAAAAACACGATCCATCTATATGCTGCCTACAAGAGACACACCTTAGACTTAGAGACACAAACAAACTAAAACTCAAAGGATGGAAAAAAATATATCAAGCAAACAATAAGCAAAAAAGAAGAGGAGTAGCAATATTAATTTCTGACAAAATAGACTTTAGACTTAAATCCATCACAAAGGATAAAGAAGGACACTATATAATGATAAAAGGGACAATTGACCAGGAAGACATAACCATATTAAATATTTACGCACCTAATGACAGGGCTGCAAGATACATAAATCAAATTTTAACAGAATTGAAAAGTGAGATAGACACCTCCACATATATAGTAGGAGACTTCAACACACCACTTTCGGAGAAGGACAGGACATCCAGTAAGAAGCTCAATAGAGACACGGAAGACCTACTTACAACAATCAACCAACTTGACCTCATTGACTTATACAGAACTCTCCACCCAACTGCTGCAAAATATACTTTTTTTTCTAGAGAACATGGAACATTCTCTAGAATAGACCACATATTAGGGCATAAAATAAATCTTTCCAGAATCCAAAACATCGAAATATTACAAAGCATCTTCTCAGACCACAAGGCAATGAAGCTAGAAATCAATAACAGAAAAACTAGGGAAAAGAAATCAAATACTTGGAAAATGAACAATACCCTCCTGAAAAAAGACTGGGTTATAGAAGACATCAAGGAGGGAATAAGGAAATTCTTAGAAAGCAACGAGAATGAAAATACTTCCTATCAAAACCTCTGGGACACAGCAAAAGCAGTGCTCAGAGGCCAATTTATATCAATAAATGCACACATACAAAAAGAAGAAAGAGTCAAAATCAGAGAACTGTCCCTACAACTTGAACAAATAGAAAGTGAGCAACAAAAGAATCCATCAGGCACCCGAAGAAAACAAATGATAAAAATTAGAGCTGAACTAAATGAATTAGAGAACAGAAAAACAATTGAAAGAATTAACAAAGCCAAAAGCTGGTTCTTTGAAAAAATTAACAAAATTGATAAACCATTGGCTAGACTGACTAAAGAAAAACAGGAAAGGAAACAAATAACCCGAATAAGAAACGAGAAGGACCACATCACAACAGAACCAAATGAAATCAAAAGAATCATATCAGATTACTACATAAAATTGTACTCTAACAAATTTGAAAACCTAGAAGAAATGGGTAAATTCTTGGAACAATACTACTTACCTAAACTAACACATTCAGAAGTAGAACAACTAAATAGACCCATAACAAAAAAAGAGATTGAAACGGTAATCAAAAAACTCCCAACAAAAAAAAGTCCTGGCCCAGATGGCTTCACTGCAGAGTTCTACCAAACCTTCAGAGAAGACTTAACACCATTACTATTGAAGGTATTTCAAAGTATAGAAAAAGACGGAATACTACCCAACTCATTCTATGAAGCCACCATCTCCCTGATACCAAAACCAGGTAAAGACATTACAAAAAAAGAAAATTTTAGACCTATATCCCTCATGAACATAGATGCAAAAATCCTTAATAAAATTCTAGCCAATAGAATCCAACAACACATCAAAAAAATAATTCACCCTGATCAAGTGGGATTTATACCAGGTATGCAAGGCTGGTTTAATATCAGAAAAACCATTAATGTAATCCATCACATAAATAAAACAAAAGACAAAAACCACATGATCTTATCAATTGATGCAGAAAAGGCATTTGACAAAGTCCAACACCCATTTATGATAAAAACTCTCACCAAAATAGGAATTGAAGGAAAATTCCTCAACATAATAAAGGGCATATATGCAAAGCCAACGGCCAATATCACTCTAAATGGAGAGAACCTGAAAGCATTTCCCTTGAGAATGGGAACCAGACAAGGATGCCCTTTATCACCGCTCTTATTCAACATCGTACTTGAAGTCCTAGCCAGGGCAATTAGGCTAGACAAAGAAATAAAGGGTATCCAGATTGGTAAGGAGGAAGTAAAGCTATCACTATTTGCAGATGACATGATCGTATACATGGAAAACCCTAAGAAATCCTCCAGAAAACTACTGAAACTAATAGAAGAGTTTGGAAGAGTCTCAGGATATAAAATAAACATACAAAAATCACTTGGATTCCTCTACATCAACAAAAAGAACACCGAAGAGGAAATAACCAAATCAATACCATTCACAGTAGCCCCCAAGAAGATAAAATACTTAGGAATAAATCTTACCAAGGATGTAAAAGACCTATACAAAGAAAACTATAAAACTCTGCTACAAGAAATTCAAAAGGACACGCTTAAATGGAAAAACATACCCTGCTCATGGATAGGAAGACTTAACATAGTAAAAATGTCTATTCTACCAAAAGCCATTTATACATACAACGCACTTCCAATCCAAATAGCAATGTCATACTTTAAGGGAATAGAGAAATAAATCACTAATTTCATATGGAAAGGAAAGAACCCCCGGATAAGCAAAACATTACTGAAAAAGAAGAAGAAAGTGGGAGGCCTCACCCTACCTGATTTCAGAACCTATTATATAGCTACAGTAGTCAAAACAGCCTGGTACTGGTACAACAACAGGCACATAGACCAATGGAACAGAATTGAGAATCCAAATATAAATCCATCCACGTATGAGCAGCTGATATTTGACAAAGGACCAGTGTCAGTCAATTGGGGAAATAATAGTCTTTTTAACAAATGGTGCTGGCATACCTGGATATCCATTTGCAAAAGAATGAAACAGGACCCATACCTCACACCATGCACAAAAACTAACTCCAAGTGGATCAAAGACCTAAACATAAAGACTAAAACGATAAAAATCATGGAAGAAAAAATAGGATCTACCCTAGGAGCCCTAATACAGGGCATAAACAGAATACAAAACATTACCAAAAATGATGAAGAGAAACCCGATAACTGGGAGCTCCTAAAAATCAAACACCTATGCTCATCTAAAGACTTCACCAAAAGAGTAAAAAGACCACCTACAGACTGGGAAAGAATATTCAGCTATGACATCTCAGACCAGCGCCTGATCTCTAAAATCTACATGATTCTGTCAAAACTCAACCACAAAAAGACAAACAACCCAATCAAGAAGTGGGCAAAGGATATGAACACACATTTCACTAAGGAAGATATTCAGGCAGCCAACAGATACATGAGAAAATGCTCTCGATCATTAGTCATTAGAGAAATGCAAATTAAAACTACGATGAGATTCCATCTGACACCAACTAGACTGGCATTAATTCAAAAATCACAAAATAATAAATGTTGGAGAGGCTGCGGAGAGACTGGAACTCTCATACACTGCTGGTGGGATTGTAAAATGGTACAACCACTTTGGAAATCTATCTGGCGTTATCTTAAACAGTTAGAAATAGAACTACCATACAACCCAGAAATCCCACTCCTCAGAATATACCCTAAAAATACAAGACCGTTCACACAAACAGATATATGCACACCCATGTTTATTGCAGCTCTGTTTACAATAGCAAAAAGCTGGAAGCAACCAAGATGTCCATCAACGGACGAATGGGTAAATAAATTGTGGTATATTCACACAATGGAATACTACGCATCGATAAAGAACAGTGACGAATCTCTGAAACATTTCATAACATGGAGGAATCTGGAAGGCATTATGCTGAGCGAAATGAGTCAGTTGCAAAAGGACAAATATTGTATAAGACCACTATTATAAGATCTTGAGAAATAGAAAAAACGGAAAAGAACACATACTTTTGTGGTTACAAAGGGGGGAGGGAGGGAGGGAGGGAGGGAGGGAGAGGGCTTTTTATTGATCAATCTGTAGATGGGAACTGCTTTGGGTGAAGGGAAAGACAACACTCAAAACAAGGAAGGTCAGCCTAATTGGACAGGATTAAAAGTAAAGAGGTTTCCGAGATAAAATGAAAGCTTCAAAGGATAGCGAAGCAGGTGCTGGGGTCTGGGGAACTTGGTTTGAGAGGACTTCTAAATCAATGGGCAAAACAATTCTATTATGAAAACACTCTGCATCCCACTTTGAATTGCGGCACCTGGGGTCCTAAATGCCAACAAGCAGCCATCTAAAATACATTAATTGGTCTCAACCCACCGGGAGCAAAGGCAAAGGAAGAACACCAAGGTCACACGACAACTAAGAACCCAAGAGACAGAAAGGGCCACTTGAACCAGAGACCTACAATATCCTGAGACCAGAAGAACAAGTTGGTGCCCGGCCACAATCGATGTCTGCCCTGTCAGGGAACACAACAGACAACTCCTGAGGGAGCGGGAGACCAATGGGATGCAGACCCCAAATTCTCATTAAAAGACCACACCTAATGGTATGATTGCGACTAGAGGAATCCCAGAGACAATGCTCCCCAGAACTTCTGATGGCACAGGACAGGAACCATCCCCGAAGACAAATCATCAGGCATGAAAAGGACTGGTCAGTGGGGGGGAGAGAGATACTGATGAAGAGTGAGCTAATTAAATCAGGTGGACACGGGAGAGTGTGTTGGCAACTCTTGACTGGAGGGGGGATGGGAAGATAGAGAGAGAGGGAAGAAGGTAAAATTGGCACGAAACGAGAGACTGTAAGGGCTGACTCAATAGGGGGAGAGCAAGTGGGAGAAGGGAGTAAGATGTATGTAAACCTACATGTGACAGACTGATTGGAATGGTAAATGTTCACTTGAAGCTTAATAAAAATTAAAAAAAAAAAAAAGGCTGGTGCAAAAGACAATTAAGTCTGGAAGGAAATCTTGCATGATGGGAGCTGATCCTTCTTTTGCTTCTCATTTAAGTGGATACTGGGAAATTTTGGGCAGAGATTTAGAGAAATCTATTTGAATTTTAATCAGATCACCTGACAAAACTAGACCTACACATGTGGATGTGGTGGGCCATAAGGTCTTAGGAACTAGACAGAATATGTCAGAAGGGAGAGGAATATGCTGAGTTGAATTTTGGAGGGGCATGACAAGCACTTGTATATACCAAATGGCTTCTTCCTAAATATTTTCTAATTTAGAGCCTGTCTCTGCTGACTTAGGTATATCAGGCAGACTCAATAACATTTCCCTCTTTTCATTAAATTGTAAACAGCAATTTCATTTGGATAAAAGGTCTCTTCCCAATAGATTGACAGAGGTATCAGAACTGGGCAAAATAAAGGGCGTAAATATTCACCAGGACCAAGAGATATCAGAACAGGTTGAGAACGAATCAACATTTGTTCTTGATTTGTGACTCCACTATTTTTGAGGTTTTAGTACTCTAGTAAAAGGGCTTTTGTAAACAGGTGAGGCTCCAGTGTCAGTTAAAAATTAACATGTTTCTCCATTAAGAAATAAAGTAGTTTCTCCTTGCAGGTTAAGAGCCGCCACAGGAAAAGCCCTGTTTTGTCCCCAGAGATCGTTCATTCTGAACCAGAGAGTAAGATTTTTTTAAAGGGGCTATGTCTGTCTATAGGGACACTATAAGTCAGAATCGACTCAACGGCACAGGTTTGGTTTTGATATGTCTGTCTTTGGTTTATTTTTTAACTTATTAATTTTTCCAATGGCCAGGATTTTTTTTTTAATAGTGACAAATTCCACCTTTGTGCCATTGGAAGGTTTAACATTTTTCTTTTGATGGAAGATTGTAATTGTTTCAACTGAAGGACCACTAATTTATTAGCCTTAGAAACTCTTTTGGCTTCAAGAGTCTGAAAGGTATGTAAGCTAAGCTGGTTGGCTTGACAATATAAACCATCTCCCAGTCTAATCTATGTCACTTTTCTAAGGCTGAGAACTCAGGTTTAAGAGCAGATATGAAAACAGCATTGTAAAAGCCAGAGGCACCAAGCACAGTTAAAGAGTATCTAGAGTGTTCAGAAAACCTCTGGAGCAGCTGAGTCTGATAATAATAAACACTGTTATCTTTATTCAGTTTACAAGAGTGAATTTTAGTTCAATCAGTTAGTGGAGGAAAGGCCTTTGGATGGCCTCTAGCAATTTTTGACTCATGACCTGAGGGCCTTCCAAAAGGTCAGTGGCCGTTTTATCAATATTAAAGGCTATGCTGTCTTTGGTGTCAGTTCGTTCTACCTGTTCTAGCCAAAATTGGGCGTCCCCAGGCCAGTAATCATGTGAATAAGTTGGGGAGACCAGGCTCATAGACTTTGTTGTAGATTGAACAGTCCCCCAAAAATATGTGTCAACTTGGCTAGGTCATGGTTCCTAGTATTATGTGGTTATCCTCCATTTAGTGATTTGATGTAATTTTCCTATGTGTTGCAAATCCTAATCTCTGCCTGTGGTTAATAAGACAAGATTAGGTTATGTTAAAGAAGATTAGGGTGGGATGAAACACCCTTACTCAGGTCACAGCTCCAATTTGATGTAAGAGGAGTTTCCCTGGTGTGTGGCTTGCATCACCTTTTACTTTACAAGAGATAAAAGGAGAGATAACAAGCAGCAAGAGAGGAACTTCAAACCACAAAGAAAAAACAGCCAGAAGCAGAGCGTGCCCTTTGGACCCACAGCACATGTACCATGAAGTTTCTAGACCGGGGGAAGATTGATGACAAGGACCTTCCCCCAGAAGTGACCAAGAAGGAAACCATTCTCTGGAGACTGGTACCCTGAATTTGGAGTTCTAGACTCCTAGACTGTGAGAGGATAAATTTCTGTTTGTTAAAGCCATCCACTTGTTGTGTTTCTGTTATAGCAGCACTAGATAACTAAGACAGGCTTCAACAAGGATTTTAAATTTTTCAGAAAATCTGTAGGGACCCTCACAGAGTTTAGGAAAATCTTTCACAATGGTACATAATCCTGAGCGTGTCCACACAGCAAAAGTGATATGAGGGGAATCTTTGGCATCACTGCTAAAGCGAATTTTAAAGGACATTTCAGGCAAGGTTTTATTTGCTGGTTTTTTAGGGAAAAAGGGAGGTCCAGATAAAGTGCTGTCAGATTAGTAGGAAGGTGAAGGAGGGTATAAAGATGTAACAGTTGGCAGAGGAGCAGAGGGAATGGGAGCTGAAATTGGACATTGTAATTCTTTATTCTACTTAGCGAATTTAGAGACAGTATCTTTCAGGGAAGCAATTTTACTGTTTTGATGTCTTTTAGAGACCACAATATACCAATCAAAATAGACATCCCACTGGGACTGTTTAATCCAGGAACCTCGGTTCTCTAATTTACTGTGCAGAAAAATTAGAGAGATCAAAAGAATCCCAAAGTGACGACTGATTTTTCCAAACTGTCTTAAGTGGGGTTATGCCAGGCAGCCAGTAAGATACAAAATAGGGGGCCATAATGCTTGTTCATGGAGTTCCAGAATGTTGCTCCAGATATCCTCTGGACACGACATTCCACATTTTATAATGATAGTTACCACATAAAACTTTTACTTTCAGGAACCAACACAAATCCATAATAAAACTCGAAGAGTATCAAAGCTGGAGAGTAGAACTCAGGTTTGAGAGGTTTTTTACCTTAAATTATTCCTGAAAATTCTTGGAAGTGCAGAGTACAAAGTGGCTCAGCAGGTACCGTGCCCGTGTCTGAATGCCCCCAGGGATCGTGAAAGATAATGCACTTTCAAAATTCCATTTCTGACACCAGAAATATTGAAGAAGAAAATCTTGTACTCTGGTAGGAGTGAAAGAAAAGGAGTTTTATTCAGAAATAATACAGTTCAAGCTGGGTGTCGTTATTGTTGTTAGGTGCCATCGAGTCAGTTCCAACTCGTGTTTACAACAGAATGAAACACTGCTCAGTCCTGCACCATCCTCACATTCATTGCTATTTTGAGCCCCTTGTTGTAGCCACTGCGTCAACCTATCTTACTGAGGGTCTTCCTCTTTTTCACTGCCCAGCCTGATAACATGTCCAAAGTATGTGAGATGAAGTCTTGCCATTCTTGCTTCTAAGGAACATTTTGGCTGTACTTCTTCCAAGACAGGTTTGTTTGTTCTTCTTGCAGTCCATGATTTATTCAATATTCTTCACCAACATCATAATTCAAAGGCATCAATTTTTTTTTTTTTTTTTTGGTCTTCCTTATTTATTGTCCGGCTTTTGCATGCAAATCAGGTGATTTGAAGTACCATGCCTTGGTTCAAAGACACCTTAATCCTCAAAGTGACATCTTTGCCATTCAACACTTGAAAGAGGTTTTTTTGCAGCAGATTTGCCCAATGCAATATGTTGTTTGATTTTTTGACTGCTGCTTTCATGGGTGATTGTAGGTCTAAGTAAAATAAAATCCTTGACAACTTCTTTCTTTTCTCTGTTTATCATGACGTTGCTTATTGGTCCAGTTGTGAGGACTTTTGTTTTTTGTGTAATCTACACTGAAAGTTGTAGTCCTTGATCTTCATCAGTAAGTGCTTCAAGTCCTTTTCACTTCCTGAAGCAAGGTTGTGTCATTTGCATATTGCAGGTTATTAATGAGTCTTCCTTCAATGCTGATGAAGCATTCTTATTTATATAGTACAGCTTCTCTGAATATTTGCTTGGCTTACAGATAGAATAAGTATGGTGAAAAGACAAAATCCTGACTCATATCTTTCCTGATTTAAAACCATGGAGTATCCCCTTGTTCTGTGTGAATTACTGTTTCTTGTTCTATGTATATATTCAGTGAGAGCACAAGTGTTTTAGAATTCCCATTCTTTGCAATGCTATTCATAATTTGTTGTGATCCACACAGTCGAATACCTTTGCATAGTCAATAAAACACAGATAAACATCTACATGGTATTCTCTGCTTTCAGGGAGGATCCATCTGACATCAAAAATGATATTCCTCATTCCATGTCCTCTTCTGAATTCACCGTGAATTTCTGGCAATTCTTTGTCAAGGTACTGCTGCTACCATTTTTAATTATCTTCAGCAATTTTAAAAATATTTTTATGTAGGAAATTAATATTCAGAATAATGTATATTTATTAAATGATAATGCATCTTGCAAATGATAGCAATGATATGGTACTAAAGGGCTAATTTCGAGTTTATTGTAAAATAGCTTTCAGTTATATAGACTGGCAATCTAAAGCAGCAGAATACCAATTGTTTGCTATTCAGTTTAATGTTTAGCATTCTGTTAATGAGTTCCTATGATAATATCTAGCAAAGGCCAAAAATTTTTGACATATTTCCTTTTTTTCAGGCATATTTGAACAATAGGAATTATCTGTTTATTGAAGAAAAGAATTAAACCTTCTCCCTTCCTCCAGGGAACATTAATTAGTTCAGTACTTTTTAATCCCAGTAAGTGCTTTTTAGATTGAATTGAATTTACTTCCTCATTTATTACACAGGGAACCCTGGTGGTGCAGTGGTTAATAGTTCGGCTGCGAACAAATAGGTTGGCAGTTTGAATCTACCAGCCACTCCTTAGAAACCCTACGGGGCAGTTCTACTCTGTTCTAGAGGGTAGCTATGAGTCAGAATCAACTGAACAGCAATGAGTTTGATTTTTGTTTTTGTTTTAACACAGTGGTTTGTCAACGAATACATGTGGTGATGTTAAAAAATAGTTGAGATTTTAGTAACGCCAGGCTCCCCACTTAAATATGTTTCTCAACAAGAGGTAAATGCTACAGATGAGATTCAGAATTACTTTCAAGAGGACACAGAATTTTCTTAATAAAAAAAACTAAAAATTCATGCTTTTACAACTCATATGAACATCTGAGAATGTTATTTGCAATCTCTTACTGACCATATTAGACACAACTAGAGCAATTTTAGTTCTATCTTTGCAATTCCCAAAGGCCATTACTGCATTGCATGCCTATTATTTTAGTTCATTTGTGTTTTAAAGTCACAGCAATAAGATTTTCTCCACCAATGGTACTGTGTTTTTTTCACTTTTAAACTTAGCAAAAATTATTTAGCTATCAATTTTTTGTTTAAATATGTCTATGTTGATAGTTTGGCAACTGATAGCAACTATTTTGAAAACTGAGGTCTACTACGTGAGTTGAAGTAGACCCAGAAATATATTCTAAAGAAGTTTTTGGCTCTACTTGGAGTCCTCCTTTAGTGGACCTGTGGGCAGAAGTAGGATTTCCAAAATGCTATACATGACTCCGAATTAAGCATTTTACTTATTAAAATAATACCCACTGTGCAGATATTTTTAAAAATATGTAGATAGATTTTTTATTTTAGACTTACGTATGGAGCGTCTATCTTTTGGTTTCTTGACAGAATTTACAATCTTGCCCTCCTTATCTAAGTATCATCAAAAGTCCAAATGTCAAAATTAAGATTTATGGAAGATTGTAGGACATAGTTTTCAGGCATTCTTCCAAACCTAGGTGTTTGTAACCTGGTATCCAAGGTCTTTAGAATATACATGGGTAGGTTTCAAAGGAGCCTTCAAGTTGCTGAACTGGATTTGAAATATTTTTGATAAGAAAACATTCTAAATATTGTGAACAATTCCAAGGAAATAGTATCTAACTTTATTTAGCTTTTCATCTAGAAGATTCTCACCAACAATTTTTAAAGGCAATTTCCAAATGTCTGTTATCTCTGGCCTAGATCTTTCTGGAACTATTTATCAACTGTTCACCTAAAATAGTAATTTGCAAACAAATGTAAACTGTTAAGAACTAAGATACTAGACCAATTGTTTTCTATGTTCACATCAGAATTTTTTTTTTTTAAACTTAACATCAGGTCCTATCTTTGACATACTGAAATTGAAAAGCATTGTAAAAACTATTAATCTGTATGTTTCAAAAAACTCCCCATGAGATTATGATGGAATAGGAAACCCTGATTTATGCCATGGACCTAACAAGAAAGTGTGACCTTGTCAAGATTTAGAATAGAGGCAGCCACTGATTCTTCATTCACCATTACCAGTCAGTAATATCCATTGAGCCCCATGATGTGCATATAATTAATTTTTAATATTAAACAAACTCACCAAATACTACCTCAAGCCACCTGGTGTGCACCCTAGTACAAAGCCTTCTTCAGGAGCCAAGCATTAATTGTAAATATTAATGTATATATACTAAAGCTGCAAAAACTCTGAAAGACTCTGGGCATTCATTTGAGAGACTGTAATTTTGGTGAATACTGTTTTTCTATGACTGACTTATCCTAATGAGTTTTATCTTTTTTATTTTGACACAAAACTAAAAGTTGAGATGAGAAAATGTGAATAATAATCAATTACAAATTATCAAATTATCTTTATTTCTGGAAATAAAGACAATTTCCAAAATAATAGGATTTTCAAAAAACTTATATTGTCAGAGGCTTCCCATTGTTAAGAAAAATTTTGGGTTTATTTGTGAAATCTTTAAATTATTTTTAAGAATAAGCACTGCGTTGGGTTTTGTTAGTTTTGTTTTGTTTGTGTGTTTGCAAGTGATATCTGCTTATTCTAAGATATGTAATCAATATAGAAAGGTACAAAGAAGAAAGTAACAACAGCGAAAAATCACTTAAAATCCCTTCACCTCAAAATAACTCTTGTTAATAGTAAGGTGTGTTCTGGGTGGATGTGGCCTGAGTGTGTGATAGTTCTCTGTCCCTCTACTTTTCCTCTTCACAGTAAGAATTGCTCAAGCAATTCTTTGAGGGTATGATTTCTTCTTGGTCTTCCAAGGAGAGGGCAGGTTGGAGTTCATTGTTCTGGTGCAAAATGTTATTTAACTATGAAACCAGCTGCAGAGGAGAGGGCTTGAGTCTCCTGAAAGCCAAGGGAACAGCCCACAGGTCCCAGTTCACTGAAAAAGAAAGACCAGCAGAAGCCTGCTGTGAGAGCAGAAGATACCTCAGAAGGCTGTCCGGTTCTGTTGACCCCAGTAGATCTGTTCTGGTAGATGAAATTCGTCTTAGCTTCTTTTTTTTTTTTTTGATTTTTAAAAAATGATTTATTGGAAATTAATACAAATTCCTCATACACACTTCCAAAATACAAAGATATTTTCACTCATACTTCAGTGTAGAACATTACGATAAAGGGTCCAATTTCTAATTTTAGCATTTTAATCATGTAGTTTTATGACAGTGTGTTCCAGATTCTGCAGATTCTGACTTTTACCTATACTTCTTATACACAGATACAGATATAAGACTGAGAGTTTACCCATGGTGCCTTTTTTTTTTTTTTTTTGTATTTTCACTAATTTTATTTTAGATTAAATTTTTGTATTTATCAAATTTATATGTGCATAGATTAAAATTACAAATAGTTTTCAAAGGCTCATTAAAAATAAGAGTCCATTGTCCCCAGAACTGTTCCCAGGCACTCTCAATTATTTTAGTTAGTTATTTTTTTTTAAATAATTTTTATTGTGCTTTAAGTGAAAGTTTACAAATCAAGTCAGTCTCTCACACATAAACTTATATACACCTTAATGCATACTCCCACTTATTCTCCCCTTAATGAGTCAACCCACTCCCTCCTTCCAGTTTCTCCTTTAGTGACCATCTTGCCAGTTTCTAACCCCCTCTACCGTCCCATCTCCCCTCCAGAAAGTAGATGCCAACATAGTCTCAAGTGTCCACCTGATGCAAGTAGCTCACTCCTCATCAGCATCTCTCTCCAACCCATTGTCCAGTCCAATCCATGTTTGATGAGTTGGCTTTAGGAATGGTTCCTGTCCTGGGCCAACAGACAGTCTGGGGGCCAAGACCACTAGGATTCTTTTAGTCTTAGTCAGACCATTAAGTCTGGTCTTTTTATGAGAATTTGGGGCCTGCATCCCACTGTTCTCCTGCTCCCTCAGGGGTTCTCTGTTGTGCTCCCTGTCAGGGCAGTCATCGGTTGTGGCCAGGCACCATCTAGTCCTTCTGGTCTCAGGATGTTGTAGTCTCTAGTTCATGTATCTCTTTCTGTCTCTTGGGCTCATACTTACCTTGTGAGCTTGGTGTTCTTCATTCTCCTTTGATCCAGGTGGGTTGAGACTCATTGATGCATCTTAGATGGCTGTTTGTTAGCGTTTTAAGACCCCAGATGCCACACTACAAAGTGGGATGCAGAATGTTTTCTTAATAGATTTATCTTGCCAATTGACTTAGATGCCCCCTGAAGCCATAGTCCTGAACTTCAAAGCATTCAGTTTATTCAGGAAACTTCTTTGCTTTTTGTCCAGCCCAGTTGAGCTGACCTCCCCTGTATTGAGTGTTGTCCTTCCCTTCACCTAAAGTAGTTCTTATCCACTCTGGCAGCAGGGAACCGCAAGGACTCAAGGTTGTGGTGCGGGATGCCGGTTCCAGATTTGGTCGCTGCTTCAGGGCCTGGCTTTTCACTCCCCTGTCACTCAGGTCAACTCCTTAGTTCTGTGTTTGATGGTCAGGGTTTGTAGACTGTCATGTATGTGATCAATTCACTTGTTTTTCCGAGTCTTTGTTGCAAGAGGGATCCACAGTAGCTTCTACCTAGTCAGCCGTCTTGGCCCCACCTCCTTAGCTTCTCTAATAAAAACAAATCTATACTCCCCATCAATAGAGGAGGTGCCAGATGGCACAAATGTTTAAGCACTGGGCTACTAAGCAAAAGTTTGGCAGCTCAAACCCACTCAGGTGTTTCAGAAGAAAGATCAGTGACCTGCTACTGAAAGGTCATAGCCATGAAAACCCTATAGAGTGTAGTTCTATTCTGACAGACATGGTCACCTTGAATCAAAACTGACTTGATAGCAACTGGTTGGTTGGTCGGTTATCAACAGTGTGAGAAAATTCCTGGGGACACATTCACAACAATATCAATAATATCAAATTTGATAATTTTGCTGATCTGGCAGGTATAAATGATATCTCATTGTGTATATAATTTATATTGTTTTAATTACTCATTGTTGTTGTCAGGTGCCATCAAGTCCTTTCTGACTCATGGTGGCCCTATGTTGCAGCCACTGTGTCTATCCATCTACAAGAGGGTCTTCCTCTTTTTCGCTGACCATCTAGTTTACCAAGCATGATGACTTTCTCCAGGACATTAAGGTACCTTCTGATAACATGTCCAAAGTACCTGGGACGAAGTCTTACCATCCTTGCTTCTAAGGAGATTTCTGGCTGCGCTTCTTCCAAGGCAGGCTTGTTTGTTCCTCTGGCAGTTCTTGGTACATTCAACATTCCTTGCCAACACCACAATTCAAAGGCATCAGTTCTTCTTCAGTCTTCCTTATTCATTGTCCAGCTTTCACATTCATATGAGGCAACTGAAAACACCATGGCTTGGTCTAATTACTAATGAGCTTTTATTTGAAATGTTCCCTCTAAAATCTATATGTTTTGACTTTTCTTCACCTTTTCTTAGGTGAATGCTGACTTAAAAAAAGAGTGAGGATACAGAGTGTGCTAGAGTGTACTTGTCAGTAATTCAACATCAAGCACAACTCTGTCATTCCCAGCATCCAGGTGAACACTTGCAATTGGAATCAACAGTCAGGCTGTATGCTGGTTATTCTGTACTTGGGCCTTTATTTGATTTCTTCTTCTTTGCTCTGTGTCCCAGGAGGTTGATGACAGTGTCTTGCATTTTCTGACTGTTCCAGCCCTTTGTTTATATTTAGTTTAGGCCAAAGGAAGTCCCAAGAACAGTTGGACAACAGAAACACAGCTTTCTCCCTTTGCCTCTTTAGCCCTAGGTAAGGTAACTGCTTTTCACTATTGCTAGTCCCTGGGTCTTTTACCAGTCTTGGTGAGTCCCCTAACCCCATCTCAAACTCTGTAAACTACCCTCTCATTAAACTTTCTCTAACTACCTGCCTGAGCATGAATCTATGTTCTCTTGGACTCCCTCTAATAGAGATTGTCATGACAGATTTCTTGAAAGATATTTGGTAGAATTATACTTTAGAATGGTGCTAAAATCTGAAAAGTAATGCATTCTTCCTTGACATAGGTCACTGATAGAGTTACTGAAACTGATTTAAAAAAAAAAACCCTCAAATGTGATAGCCTAACCATTAACAAACAAAGCCTTAAGTGAGAGCACTGGGTGTGGCTTGATTGGGAGCTGCTCAGACCAAGAAGAAACTACCCGCTCCTGTCCATTGTCCTCAAAGAGCTGGGTTTGGCTCAAGCCTGTCAAACCTGGTTTATTAGTCTACATGCCAAAGAAAAAATGCAATTTGTCTTACTGAGCCTTCCTATGTAGTCCATAATGTTTCTATTTGCTTCCTTGTGAGAGGTGGTATAAAAACTTCTGCCGCCCTTTGTTCTAGGAGCTTGATTTGAGGTATACACCTCCTTGCTCCTTGCCTATGCACTTGCAATAAATGCTCTTCCTCCCTCTTCACCTCATTATGTCTTCATTGACAAGAAGCCATACCTAGCAGGATCTGCTTTGGGTAACAAAAGGAAACCATTGTTTTCTTAAATTTTTAAAAGTGGCACTATATACTGTGTCTGTGGGGTCTCCAAGGTTGACTTATAAAGGCAATCTGCAGAACCTCTGAATTCTTCCGTGAACTTGAGCAGAGGTCTGATACATACTGTTTGTGTAGCACCTCTGCTACCAACTTAATATCTCAGGGACGATTTCAAATGACTCTGAATATAGATTGGGCACAGTGTCAAATGGGAATTGTGGGTCTGAGCTCAACTACAGAATACCAAGATAGATGAGACAAAACACTGAGTAAGCCACAGTTGCTAATGGAGACTATCAAATGAGCTGTGTACCAGAAAATTTACCCTGAAATTTTAAAAAGCACATACATTTTTCTATTAAAACTCCATGATGAACTTAGAAGTTATTATTATCTCCATTTTGCTAATAAGCAAGCTGTGCCTTGGAGATTTACTTAATGTACAGCCATTCAACAAGTGACAAAGCTTAATTGGTAATAGGTGTGAAAAACTGTGCTATTTTCCTTGATATCAAAAATAAGGAGTCACCCTCCAACTCAGGCATGCAGTCTCAGAGCCCAATCCTTCTAAGAGACATCTGCTCTGACTTACCTTCCTACGCCGAGCAAAATAAGCTGCCCTTTCTTCTGAAATTGTTCTTGCCAAGATAACCACAGAATGGGCAATAGATGGCCTCAACCCTCTTCTGGATGGAAACTTAACATCCTAATGAAGAAAAATTCATCTCTTCCTCCATCATGGGGGATCAGACCCTTGCCTGAAGAAAATGCATAGTCATCCCCAAGCTCTGCAGGCCTGCGTGAAGGTCAGTCCTGAATATTCATGATTATTTTCCTTGTCTGCTATCTGCAAAAGCTCACGGCCCCCAGCTGCCTGTGAGCAGTTTTGGAGGCAACAGCCCCCATTGCTCCTTTCCTTGTACAATGAGATAAAGGCATCTTTCTGATCTCCCACCTAGGCATCTTGTTCTTTGGCTGTAACAAATCATGCCAAGCAAAACCTGCGGTTTTCATCAAGCAACACAACAGTCTTAACTTTTAAAATTTACCCCACAACAATTATTTAATTTCTATTTATGCTTTTTTTTAGTTTTAGTTTGAAATGTTGACTGTTTCAGTTATCTAGTATTATATAACAAACTACCCCAAACTGTAAAGGTTTCATTCAAGCTTTTTATTTTGTTTATGATTTTGATGTTCAAGAAGTTGGAAAGAGCTCAGCTGGGCAGTTAGTCTCTGATTCATGTGATGTCACCTGGGACAATTGGAGCTGAGGGAAACACTTTCAAAATGACTTCTTCACTTACCTATTTGACACCTGAGTGTTCCTTGACCTCTCTCTCTCCGCATGGCTCCTTACCACATGTGAGGAAAGTTACATAGTAACTTTCAAAAGGCTGAGGTTAAGCACATCATATCATCTGTACATTCTTCACGGTCTTAGTAATGGCATGTCCTCAGGGCCCTCCCATGGAACATATTTCTCTGGTGGATTTTCTGGCCTCACTCTGGCATGGTCATGTTTCTGACCTTTTTGTTCCTTCTTTTCCTCTTTGACAGGACAATTCAGGCATTTCAACTTTACTCAGCATGGGCCTTTCTCCAGGCTTTTTTTGGAGCCACCTTGGCAGCAAGTTTGCCCCATTTCCTGGGACCCTTTCCAGGGTATTAGGACCTGAGTCCTGAGTAGAGCCCCCAAGTCAATTAATTCTTGCTTATCTACTCTTATATTCAGACCCCCTTTTGCACAGGCTCCTCTAAGTATGAGTTAACTAATTCTTACAGTTGCTTCAGGGTGTAATCTCTTTACTCTCTTAACAAGTCCAGCCTGGCTTCAGCTGGGTTTAATCACAGTTTTTGCCCAGTCTTCAGGAGAGGGGGTATGGGAAGTTCCCAAAAGGGAGACCTACAGCCTTGTGGAGGAGAGGCCTCTAAAGCATCTTCCTGCATAGGGGAAATTCTAGCTATTTCTAGGTGGGGGTGAACCACCTGTGAAAGCTCCGAGGGTTGGGGTGAGTGAGGAGTTAGTTTGCAGAGCTAAAAATTTTCTCAGATATCCATCTGAATGTCCTCAATCCATGTTTTAACATCCAGATTCTTGCCACCAGGGCCTTGATGTTAGCAACCAACCTGGTTTAGCTGAACATTTACACCTCTGGAGCTCTACAACTCAAATGAACAATTCCTGAGCCTACTCCTAAACTGCGTTTACTCTTCCACTGCAGGAGATAGGGGCCTCCTTGTAAGCTTAGTCTTCAGATGTTTGTTAACCAATCATTTTCTGATGATCCTTCTGAAGGGCATAAATACAATTTAGTAATAGCCAGCCAACTTCCCTGTCCTTATAGGCATATCTTTCAAATGCGAGTTTACAATACCAATTTAAGAAGAGAGAAAATCTAAGTAGATCAATTCGATAGGATGAATAGAGAATGTTTTCAAATATCTGCTCCTTAAAGTGGCATCAGGTTCAGGCTGTTTCACTGGTCATTTTTATCAAATTTTTAAGAAATGGATAGCGTAACGATGCGTAAACCTTTTCAGAACTTGGAAACAGAGAAAACATTTCCAATTCTCTTTATAATTGAATATAACTTTGAAACCAAAACTTAACAAGAATTATCATTATTTTAGTGAACTCCCTAATCGATAAATGTAATCAAGGAGTTTATTAAAATAACAATTTCAGATGTGTAATTAGATTTTGGAGCCCAAGCAGCACAGTGGTTAAGCACTCAGCTGCTAATCAAAAGGTCAGTGGTTCAAGCAGTCTACTTTCATAAAAATTTACAGCCTTGGAAACTCTATGGGGAAGTTCTACTCTGCCCTCTAGGGTTGCTATGAGTCAGGACCCACTCTGTGGCAATGGGTTCAGCTTTTTTTTTTTTCAGTTTCACTGAAGATATGGCTTGTGTGTTTGAGTGTACATTTTTATTTTCCTTGTTACACTGCAGTTTCAGGCAGAAAGCTGGGAAGATTCAAAACTAAGATGTTACACTGTTTAAAATGGAAGTCTTGTCTTTGTTTTGATATGTTCTTATATTGTGCTGTCTTACCCTGTTGTTGTCGTTAGTTGCTACTGAGTCAATTCTGACTCAGTTTCCTTTGGGTTTTGAGAAGCAGATTGCCAGGTCTGTCTTCTGAGGTGCCACGGGATGGGTTCAAATGGCCAACTTTTTAGCTAGTGGTCAAGTGCTTAATCCTTTGTGCCATGCTGGAAATGCTTTCTTTAAATAAAAGCTAAATATTTAGACATAAGAAAAGGTAATTTTTTTTCTTAAATATAACCAAGTATCAAAAAGCTCATGATACTAGGAATCATTTTATCTAAAAAAGAGAGCTTTTCCCTATGATTAAGAACAAGGCAAGGATGCCATCTCTCAACCCTCCTGTTCAACATTGTACTGGAAGTCTTAGTACAATAAGACAAAAAAAAAAAGAAAAAAAGGTATACATATGGGAATTAACAATACCTAACTAACACACTAACGTAGAAAACCCTAGTGGTGTAGTGGTTAAGTGCTATGGCTGCTAACCAAAGGGTCAGCAGTTCGAATTTGCCAGGTGCTCCTTGGAAACTCTATGGGGCAGTTCTACTCAGTCCAATATGGTCGCTATGAGTTGGAATCAACTCGACGGCACTCGGTTTGGTTTTTTTTTTTTTTTTGGTTCTAACTAACACAGGGCACCACCAGAAATTCAAACTGGATTCAGAAGAGGACGTGGAACTAGAGACATCATTGCTGATGTCAGATGGGACCTGGCTGAAAGTAGAGAACACCACAAAGCTGTATGTGTACATATGTTTTATTGACTATGCAAATGTATACGACTGTGTGGATCATAACAAATTAGGGATAGCATTGTGAAGAATGGAAATTCCAGAACACTTAATTGTGCTCACGAGGAACCTGTACATAGATCAAGAGGCGTCTTTCAAACAGAACAAGGGGATACTACATGGTTTAAAGTGAGGAAAGGTGTGCACCAAGGATGTATCCTTTCACCATACTTATTCAGTCTGTATGCTGAGCAAATAATCTGAGAAGCTGAACTATATGAAGCAGAATGCTACATCAGAATTAAAGGAAGGCTCATTAACAACCTGAGATATGCAGATGACACAACCTTGCTTGCTGAAAACTAAGAGGACTTGAAGCACTTACTGATTGATGAAGATCAAAGACCACAGTCTTCAGTACAGATTACGCCTCAACATAAAGGAAACAAAAATCCTCACAAATGAACCAATAAGCAACATCATGATAAGTGGAGAAAAGATTGAGGTTGTCAAGGATTTCATTTTACTCAGATCCACAACCAACACCAATGGAAGCAGCAGTAAAGAAATCAAAGGACTCATTGCATTGGACAAATCTGCTGCAAAAGACCTCTTTAAAATGTTAAAAAGCAATGAAGTCACCTTGAAGACTAAGGTGCGCCTGACCCAAGCCATGATGTTTTCAATCGCCTCATATGCATGCGAAAGCCGGGCAATGAATAATGAAGACCTAAGAAGAATCGATGACTTTGAATTATGTTGTTGGTGAAGAATATTGAGTATACCATGGACTGCCACGATAACTAACAAATCCATCTCGGAAGAAGTAAAGCCAGAATGCTCCTTAGAAGCAAGTACGGCGAAACTACACCTCACATACTTTGGACATATTATCAGAGGGACCAGTCCCTGGAGAAGGACATTGTCTTAGTCATCTTGTGATGCTATAATAGAAATACCACAAGTGGATGGCTTTAACAAAGAGAAGTTTATTGTCTCACAGTCCAGTAGGCTAGAAGTCCTAATTCAGGGCATAGCTCCAGGGGATGGCTTTTACTCTCTGTTGGCTCTGGAGGAAGGTCCTTGTGATTCATCAGTCTTTCCTTGTTCTGGGAGCATCTCAGCACAGGACCCTCAGGTCCAAAGAACATGCTCTGCTCCCAGCACTGCTTTCTTGGTGGTATGAGGTCCCCATGTCTGCCTGCTTGCTTCTTCCTTTTATACCTCAAAAGAGATTGGCTTAAGACACTATCTAACCTTATAGATCTCATCAATATAACTGCCAGTAATCCCTCTCATTATATCATAGTGATAGGATTTACAACTCATGGGGAAATCACATCAGATGACAATCACAGAATACTGGGAATTCTGGCCTAGCCAAATTGACAGATATTATGGGGGGACACAAATCAATCCATGACAGACATCATGCTTGGTAAAGTAGAGGGTCAACAAAAAAGAGGAAGACGCTCAACAAGATGAATTCACACAGTGGCTGAAGCAATGGCCTCAAGCATAACAATGCTTGTGAGAATGGTGCAGACTGGGCACTGTTTCATTCTATTTTACATGGGTTACTGTGAGCCAGAACCAACTCGATGGCACCTAACAACAAGAACAACTAACTAACTAAATAAATAGATCTCTCTTTACTCTCAGATGACATGATATTCAATGTATAATATCCCAGGTAATCTAAAAATATTTTTTTTTGCAGCTAATAAGCAATTATAGCATGATCACAAGTGAAAAGGCTAATATACAAAAGCCGTTTGCCTTCCTATATGCCAACAATGAGCTATTAGATTTTAAAATAGTAAAAAAATACCATTTACAATAGCACTCCCACCAAAAAAAAAAAAAAAAATACTTTGCTATATATGTAACACCGTAGGTATAGAATGTATAAGCAGAAAACAACATAATATTGATAAAAGGAATAAAAAAAATTAAATAAGCAGAGAGATATTACGTTTACGAATTTTAAGACTCAATATCTTTAAAATGTTGATTCTTTCCAAATTCCTATATATTCAAGGCATTCTCTATCAAAATCCCATTAAGCTAGTTTGTAGATAGCAACAAACTCATTCTGAAGTTTACAAGAGGAGGCAAAAGACCTAGAAAAAAGCAACACAATGCTAAAGAAGAACAAAGTTGAAGGAATCACACTACGTGAGCTCAAGGCTTACTATAAGCTACAGTAATCAAAACAGCATGGTACTGGTGAACAAATAGACACAAAAAACCAATAGAACCCAATAGAGATCTTATAAATAGGCACACACAAACATACACAAATGATTTCTAACAAAGACACAAAAGCAATTCAACGGAGAAAGGATAGTATTTTCAACAAATTGTTCTGGGAATATTTGATATTCATATCAAAAGAAATTTTTTTTAGAAGAAAACATAGGAAAAAATCAATTTAACCTTGATTTTGGCAATGAGCATTTAGGTTGAACACCAAAAGCATTATCCTACCAATCAATGAAAGAAAACATATTTTTCTTATGTTAAAATAAGAACTTTTGCTCTACAAAAATACACTGTTAAGACAATTTAAAAGAGAAAGAGGGAATAAAAAACAACCCACAGGCTGTGAGAAAATATTTGCAAAACACATATCTGATAAAGGATTTTATCCAAAATATACAAAGAACTCTTAAAACTCAACAGTAAGAAAACAACTCAGTGAAATATGGACAAAAGGTCTGAACAGATAATTTACCAAATAAGATATACAAGTGACAAATAAGCATATGAAAAGATACTCAGTGTTATTTGTCATAATCTGAAACCCATTGCCACTGAGTTGATTCTGACTCATAGTGACCCTAGGGGACAGAGTAGAACTGCCCAATAGAGTTCCCAAGGAGTGCCTGGTGGATTTGAACTGTCAGTGTTCTGGTTAGCAGCTGTAGCACTTAACCACTATGCCATGAGTGTTTCCCTCATTTGTCATACCAAACCCAAACCCACTGCTGTCAAGTCGATTCCAAGTCATAGCAACCCTATAGGACAGAGTAGAACTGCCCCATAGAGTTTCCAAGAAGCGCCTGGCGGGTTAACTGTAAATTAAAACAATGAGATACCGCTACACACCAATTGCAATGTTAAAAAAAAAAAAAAAACTAACAATATCAATTGCTAGTGAGAATGTAGAGCAAAAGAAACTCTCATTCATCCTAGTGGGAATGAAAAATGGTACAATCGCTTTGGGAGTTGGGGTGGTAATTTCTTACAAACATAAACACAGTCTAACCAAAAGATTCAACAATCAAGCTTCTAGATATTTACCCCACTGATTTGAAAATTTACATTCACATGAAAACCTCCATGTGTGTATTTATACCAGCTTTTTACTCATAACCGCCAAAATCTAGAAAGAACTAAGATCCCTTTCAATAGGTGAATCGATAAACTACGGTGCATTTATACAATGGAATGCTATTCAGGAATAAAAATGAATGAGCTGTCGGGGTATGCAAAAGTATGTTGTTGTTTTGGTTGTTGTTAGGTCAGGTCAATTTCTACTCATAAAGAGTCAATGTGACAGAGTACAACTGACCCATATGGTTTTCTAGGCTGTAATCTTTGTAGGAGCAGATCGCAGGTCTTTGTCCTGCAGAGCTGCTGAGTGGGTTCGAACTGCCAACCTTTCAGTTAGGAGACAAACAGCCATTCCACCACCAAGGCTCCTATGCAAAATTTACATGAATATTAAAAGCATATTGTTAACTGAAAGGAGCCGATTTAGGCTACATATTCTATAATCCTAAATACATAACATTCTGGAAAAGTCAAAACTATAGAGATGATAAACAGGTCAGTAGTAACCAGGGCTCCAGAGATGTGGGAATGGGGCAGGAGTGTTGAAAAGGTAAAGAACAGGGGAATATTTAGAATGGTAAATCTATTTTGCATGATATTATAATGCTGTGATATATGACACTATGTATTTGTCAGAACTCATAGAATCTTACAATACAGAGTATAACTAAATGTATGTAATTTTTTATAAAATTATTGATGAGATTGGGGTATCCCAGGATGAAATGCAGAATGTGACAAAGGAATCTAACTATAATACAAATGTTTGTAACATCCTCACTCAAAGAGGTGGAGGAAAATGGTGCTGACCTAAGTAAATTTGGAAATGAGTAGACTCTGTAAGGCTACAGGCAAAAGCAACTATACATAATCATCGTACCATAGTTGATATTTTTTTTTCCCCCTTGGGAGTAAGCTTTGATAATTCTTAAAGCACTATTCATATATACTGGAATTGAACAATTAAGTAAATGAATGACAGATGGTGGGAACCAGGTTTCTTCATTTTAGAATGGGAGATTACAGATAAGCAAGGGAGGGGGGCTACAATCATCCATGTTGTAATGGATTGGAGTTGGAGACATCAGCATGAATTGATATTTAGCTTAATACAGGTACAAATGTATAGAAATATTTGTAGATACAGGTGTATACACAGGTTAGTGTGCTTGCTTGGCCTGCTGAGAGGGCCTAGAAGCAAGAACTCCAAATAGAAACAAGCACACCTAGGGTCCAGATCTTGGTTTTTAATACCATTCTTCAATAAAAGAAACCAGAATACCTTGGAGAAATGACTGATTCTGGAACTGGAACAGGGTGCATAAAAATGAGCCTGAACCATCTTTTTTTTTTTTTTAATTAATTTTTATTGTGCTTTAAGTGGAAGTTTACAAATCAGGTCAGTCTTTCATATAAAAATTTATGTACACCTTGCTATACACTCCTAACTGCTCTCCCCCTAATGAGATAGCACAGTCCTTCCCTCCAATCTTTCTCCTCGTGTCCATTCAGGCAGCTTCTGGCCCTCTCATCTCCCCTCCAGACAGGAGATGCCAACAGAGTCTCATGTGTCTACTTGATGCAAGAAACTCGTTCTTCACTTGTATCGTTTTCCATTCCATATTCCAGTCCAATCCCTGTCTGAAGAGTTGGCTTTGGGAATGGTTCCTGTCTTGGGCTAACAGAAGGTCTGGGGACCATGGCCTCCGGGGTCCTTGTAGTCCTAGTCTATTAAGTCTGGTCTTTTTACAAGCATTTAGAGTCTGCTTCCCACTGCTCTCCTGCTCCCTCTTTTTTTTTTCCCACTGCTCTCCTGCTCCCTCAGGGGTTCTTTGTTGTGTTTCCTGTCAGGGCAGTCATCGGTTGTGGCCAGGCACCATCTAGTTCTTCTGGTCTCAGCCTGAAACATCTTGTAGTGTGAGAAAGAAAAGGAAGTGCTCAAAAATACTCACAATTATAGGGTGTGTCAAAGGGACAAAAAAAGCCAAGTGCAAGGATCTCCAATGGAGAAAGGCAAAAAAATTTGAGCAGTAAAATAAATAAAGTACTATTGGTTCATCTGGAAATGCTGGTGGTGTAGTGGTTAAGAGCTACTGCTGCCAACCAAAAGGTTGGCGGTTCAAATTCACCAGGCACTCCTTGGAAATCCTATAGGGCAGTTTTACTCTGTGCTATAGATTCGCTATGAGTCAGAATTGACTCGATGGCAAGAGGTTTGTTTTTTTTGTTGTTGTTTTTGGTATTGGTTTTTAGCCCAAAGTATAAAACACATATCCATGAATCATAATGATATAGATAAGTGATAAAATATATTAATAAAACAGGGGAAAATAGACTGATTTACCGTGCATAAAATTTTTAAAATAATTTATGTAGATACTATGTCCTAAAGGAGTTGGCACATAACTCCTCTCTCCTTAAGTGTGAGCTGTTCACAGTTACTTCCTCCTAAATAATACAGTACAAAAAGGGAGAAAATGGTAATTTTATAATAGAGAAACCTGACAAATACCCCCTTAATCAGGTGATGAAGGGAAGCATCAGCAGTGACAAGTCATGTTGGTAGTATGTGACTATGAGATGAGAATGGCACTTTGCCTCCGTAATTTTCCTTTCAAAAGCCCATCATACGAGTTTAATCGTGAGAAGAACAAGACTAATCCCGACAAAGGGGTATTATATAAAATACCTAACTAAAAAACCAGTTGCTGTAAGTTGGCTCCAACTCATGACAATCTATGTGTGTCCGAGTAGAACTGTGCTTCATGTTTTCAGTGGCGGGTTTTTCAGAAGTAGATTGCTAGGTCTTTCTTTCAAGGTGCCTCTGGATGTACTCAAAACAGCAATCTTTGGGTTAGCATCTGAGTACGTTACCATTTGCTTCACCCAGGGACTCCAATCATGAGAAAGACATAAGACAAATCCCAATAAAGAGGTGTTATAAAAATACCTTATCAGTATGCCTTAAAACTGTCAAGGGTATCAAAAACAAAGTCTGAGAAATTCCTGTCATAGCCTAGAGGAGCCTAAGACATAATGACTAAAGATAATGTGGTATCTTGGACAAGATTTTGGAATGGAAAAAGGACATTAGGTAAAAACTAAGGAAATCTGAATAAAGTATGGACTTCAGATAATAATCACATATCAACATTCATTCATAATAGTGACAAAGTATCATATTCAAGTAAGATGTTAACACACAGAGGAACTGTGTGTGGGGAGAACTCTGTACTATCTTCACAATCTTTCTAAAAATCTGAAACTATTCTAAAAGTTTATTTTAAAGAAAATCAAATGATCAGGGATCCAGTTAAACCATAGGATGGCAGTGTGGGCCAGTAGTATTGAGATAGAAGCTCCAGTCAGGAGGTTTTTGTCTGTTTCAGGCTGCTTATCTGTTGAACTGTGTGTTCTTCAGCTGGCAAAAGGTCTTTGATTTTAAAATGGCAATGGCAGTAGAAACCTTTTAAAGGATCCTGAAAAACTCAATGTCTGGAATGTCTGTTAAAACACAGCAGTGAAAGAAAGATGCTGTTAGGAATGCATATTTAGGTTTGAATACAAGAATTCCAAGTTCCTAAGAATTCTACTTCAGATGCCTTTAGAATTACTTCACTTTATACCAAACCAAACTCCTTGCTGAGTTGATTCTGAGACATAGAGACCCTGTAGGGCAGAGCAGAACTGCCCCATAGGTTTCTAAGGAGTGGCTCGTAGATTCAAACTGCTGACCTTTTGGTTACCAGCTGAGTTCTTAGTCACTGTGCCACCAGGGCTCTTTTTCATTCCATAAAAAATTTAATTATATATAATGTTTTTCAGTGGGGGTGCTATTGGCATTTTGGTGGGGTGTTCTTTATTGGTTGCAAATGGACCTCGTTGTTAAGTTGTTAAACAATCTTTGCCATTTCTTTTTCAGAGTAAAAAATTGGTGTCCTTCTTTTAATCATATCCAATAAATTCTTTTTGATTTTCTCTCTCTCTTAAGTATTATAAATTCATGGATTTTTTTTTCTATATACATGTTCCATTTTGCCTTTGTATGCTGAAATTGACCTAACATTGGTCAATAAAAGCCCCCTAGATGTTTTTAGATGTTGGTTCCTATGACCCAGAAAAATTGTGAGATAATGAATGTTTGTTATTTTAAGCCACAAAATTTTCAGTGCACTTGTTATGTGGCAAAAAAAAAAAAATAATAATAATAAATAATAGTAATTAAAAAAAAAAGACTACACCTGTTGCCATGGAGTTGATTCCAACTCATGGTGACCCTACCTGTTGTTACAGAGTAGAACTGCTCCATAGGGTTTTCTTGGCTGAAATCTTTATGGAAGCAGATCGCCAAGCCTTTCTCCTACAGAGCCACTGGATGGGTTCCAATAGCCAACAATTAGGTTAATAGTTGAGTATAAACCTTTTGCAGCACCCAGGGACCTTCAATGGATAACTAATACATACTTCTTCTACTCTTCTCTTTTTGTATGTCTAACTCACTGTCACCACTCCCCCACCCTCAGTACCTTGATCCTTTTTCCCTTCTACAACAAACATTTAGAAAACAGTTTGGAAATATCAAGGATATTTACTTGTATGCCTTTTCTTTTACATTAACAACCTTGACTCCTAAAAGCATTAGCACAATTACATATTTGTATTATATATGATCAAATCGAGTGTTCATGAACTCTATTTCATACCACTTTTATTTCTGAGGCTTTTTCTTTTTGTGTTTAATTTTTTTTGCTAGGGAACATAAAGTTCTAAAATACAAGGGAAGATCTAGCGGTTGGCTAATGCCCTAATGGGCATTCCCTACCCACTTTTCTTAACTATTCAAAGATCCTTTTTATCATTCACTAGAGATTACCCTTTGGTGAGCAGCCGTAGCACTTAATCACTACACCACCAGGGGGTTTCCCCAAATTTAAAAGATATTCTTAAATGAAAACTCATCAATTCAGAATCTGAAGTCAGTAATCCTGACAATGCAAATAGCTTTCACGGAAAACGTTTCCTGGAGAGACGGTCCTATATTCAAGGATATATTAGAAGAATTTCTGTAATACTGGTCTTATCTTATTTGTAGGATCATTCAAATGCTGGAAAAAAGGAATTCTTGAGCATAAAAAGTAGTATTCAAGTGGTGATCTACGACTTTGGTCAACATTTCCTTTAGTATTGTAAAGTAGGTGGAGCAATACCAGGGTCCTTTCTTTATTTGACAGTTCTCTTCAGATGTGTAATTCAAATTGATATTGAGCAAATCTACAAATTTTCTAGGCAAAAAAGTAAATTATACTTCAGCTTTAGAAATCCTTCCTACTCTAAAACGGAGGGTATTGGTCTGTTTTCCATCAGCGCAGGCTTTCCAAAGGAAATCTCCTGCTGTGTTACTCTTCTTTCTTCTGTTATCTCTGTCTTTGAAAATGGAAGAAGGGGCTTCGAACCAAGGAATGTGTGTGGCCTCTGAACGCCAGAAAAGACAAGTAAACAAAATTTTCCCTCGAGTCTCCAGAAAGGACGGCAGCCCTACTGATACCTTGATCTTAGCCCAGTGACACGTGTGTCAGACTTACGGTGTGCAGAATTGTAAGATAATAAATGTGTGTTGTTTTACATATTAAGTCATTAAGTTTGTGATAATTTGTTACAACAGCAAGAGAAAACTAATGTATCACCCTACTGGTGAAGGTCAAGATTGTTTCTACTTTATCTACTAATATATCATGTTGAGGGAAATGATTTTGCAAGAGAAGGTAACTTTTCTCCTGCATTTTGTGTTGTATTGGAATATATTCTAGAAGTATTATGCTGTCGTTGTTTGGTGTCATCGAGTTGATTTTGAATCATAGCAACCCCATGTGACAGAAAACCATAGGGTTTTCTTTGCTGTAATCTTCATGGATGCAGACTTCCAGGCCTTTTTCTTGCAGAGCCGCTGGATGGGTTTGAGCTCCCAACCTTATGGTTAGCAGCTGAATGCTTAACGATTCACCACCAAGGCTCCCTGGGAGAATTACAACTGAATCAAATTTTTCCATAAACAGTAATAAAAGGTGGTTTTACTATACCTTCACCACCATAGATTATTATACAGTATGTTAAAAAAATTTTGTTAATTTCCTAGATAAAAATTGTCCCTCATACCTATAATTGTCATATCTTACATTTCTTTTGAATTATACAGTTTTCATATGCTGATTAATAATAAGTGTCTCTTCTTTTGTGAATGGTCTATTCATGTTTTGCCCTCCCCTCCTTTTTTACTGGCTGCTTCTTAGTTTTAATTAAAAAAATATATATTTATCTCTTTTCAGTATTGCTAGGTCTCTAAAATTATTTTTGAAGTACAGTACACACACACTTACGAGTACATATGCATTTTTTAAATCAAGTAAAGAATATTATTCATTTACCAAATTTTCAAAGTAGCTATTACCAGCTCTTATGAAATGCTTAACATTATAGTCTTATATTTAAATAATACATTTCATTATGTATTTTGCCATTTACTAAAGGTATGTATTTGCTTCATTTAGTTCAGTTGTGTCTGAATTCAAAATAACACGTACATTGTGAATATAAAGTTTTAGAAAAATGATTCCAAATTTATATCATTTTATTTATTTTTTTCCTAGATGGATGTTTTAACTTTGGTTCTTTTTGCAAAAGAGCCTGAGACAGAGGCTTGCAAGTAGTTTATTGGGGAAGTGATCTCAGAGAGTAATAGTGAAGGATTAAGGGGCTTGGAATAAAGGAGTGAAAGTTAATAGATTTGCATTATCGAGATGATTAACTTTTGTCCAATGCTTCCAGGACCTTCTGAGGAGTAAAAAGAATGCACTTCAAAATTGTCCGTGCAAAGGGAGAGGAGTTAAAACAGTATCCACTGGTTCATATGCCTCACTTGGTGAGCATTGCCGTGATGCCCACTCCCCACATTTCCTGGTTGCACATACCTAAGTGCTGAGCAAACTCCTACAGGCACTAATGGCACAGCGTTACAGAACACGGCATGCATTGAGGTGAGGTTCTGTCGGTGCACAGTGGGTCAAATCCCGTGTGGAACTCCTCTCTACTGCCTCAGCTGGGAAAGAGGTGAGGCCAAGAGAGTAAAAAGCACTGCTCAAGTGCTGTGATAAAGGAACTGCTGAAATGCCTTTTGAATGTTCACTCCTACATGCTGTTGTTAACTGTCATCAAGTCAGCCTCAGGCTCATGCACGACAGAATGAAAAGCTGCCCAGTCTTGTACCATCCCCTTCCCATGAACAGTTTTGGATTGGACTTTATGATCCAAGGGATTTTCGTTGACTGATTTTCAGAAGTAGATTGTCAGGCCTTCCTTCCTAGTCTGCCTTAGTCTGGAAGCTCTGTTGAAACTTGTTCAGCATCATAACAACATGCAAGCCTCTACTGAGAGATAAAATTAGATAGGTGGTTGCTAAAGATGAGGTGCATAGCAGGGAATTGAACTCATTTCTCACACATGGAAGGCAAGAATTCTACCACTGAATCACCAATGCTTTCACTCTTATATAGTCCTTGAATTATAAGTATAAAGTTAGGGGTGAAAAATGTATTATGTACTTTATGATGTATAGCTATGTTATGGGTTGAACCGTGTCCCTCAAAAATATGTGTTGTAAATCCTAACCTCTATGCCTTTGGTTATAATCCCATTAGGGAATGAGTCGTCTTTGTTATGTTAATGAGACAGGATTAGTGTAGGGTGTACCTTGAGTCAATCTCTTTTGAGATATAAAAGAGATTAAGTGCAAGCTAGCAAGCAGAGATGGGGGAAAAGACATGTCAAGCCACATGAAGATTGTCTCAGACCAGAAGTTCAGAACAGGCAAGAACCTTCCTCCCAAGCCAACAAAGACAGAAAGCCTTCCCCTAGAGATGGGAGCCTGAATTGAGACTTTTAGCCTCTTAAACTTTGAGGAAATACATTTGTTTGTTAAAGCCATACACTTATGGTATTCCTGTTATAGCAGCACTAGAAAACTAATACGATCTATATAAGAATTTTTAGAAAAATACATTTTCCATTATGGAGATAGTTTTCATCAGACACAATTGTAGGATATAAGCTGATTTTTCCCCTGTAAATAAAGATAATGTAGACTAGACTGTAAATTACTTAAGAACAGACAGTAAGTGTTGCTCAATGTTATATTCCTCATAAATGACACATGCCAGAGACACTGTTAGTATTTATGAGTAAGCAAACAGTGAGCATTATAGCAACTAATATTGGTTAAATTGAATAAGATTTTGTTTTGTTATATAAATATTTGCATGGAGGACATTTGATAGAGACTGTCAGGTATCAGTACAGCCATCTACCTGATCAATAGCATGTAATGTGCTTACTTTGGTAGTCAATAAGCAAATAACTTTTCTCGTTTCTTGTTGATAAAATAGTTCTGTTTTTGTTTTTAACTAGGGACATTAAGAAACAGAAGAGCTAACTTCAAATCTCAACTTCACCACCAACAATTTCTTGTTTTCTAAGGCAAACATCAGCAGTACTGTCTGTCTGTCTAGCATTTCTCCACATTTTTCTGAGAAATCGTTGTTGTTGTTGTTATGGGTCTTTGAGTCAGTTCTGACTCAGAGCTACGCTATAGGAGACAGCAGAACTGCTCCATAGGGTTTCCAAGGAGCAACTGGTGGATTCGAACTGCTGACCTTTTGGTTAGCAACCAATGCTTAACCACTGTGCCACCAGGGCTCCTACAGCCCTATGTTTAAGGATATTGCTCTACTGCTGCTTTTCCTACCCAGGTGGCTCTGATGGAGGGTATAGGACATCAGTACACACATTCCCGTTCAGCAATGCACCCATCTGCCTAGTCAACAGAGCACCCGTCCTCCTGCTGGTCAGTAGGACATCCATTTCCCCCATTCAACAGTGAACCCATCCCCTGGTCAGCAATTCACCCACAAACCTGGATACAAGAGAAAGAAAAGTTAAACAATCTGGCTAAACCTAAGAGAAAAGACTCCTTCTCTATTGCAAAACCTGTGGAGGTGTGATTATGTGAGCTGCCTAGTTTCAAGGCACAAAGAGAAATCACACATCCATGTCCTTCCACAGAGAAGCCAATAAATTCTGATTTGTCCCCATAAGCCAGTTTGAGCTATGGTTCTGATTGTGGAGAGTATACGGTGTGATAAAGAAAGATAAACTTTAAAAAACTTAAACTTGGGTAGATTACTTAAATTCTCTATGCCTTGGGTTCTTCACCCATGAAATCCTAACTCATAGGGTTGTTTTGAGGATTAAATGAATTTAATATAAGAAAACACCGCCTGTACAATAAGTACTCAAAACAAATTAGGTCTTATTATTAGTCCCTACAGTGCTTACCTGTCTTATTATTTAGATTTTTGAGAATCAAACAATACCATTGTTATAAATGTAATTAAAACATTAAAATACTATTAAATAAATGTATGCTAGTTTTAGTAGGAACAATGATAAAAATTCCCTTTGGTTATATTTTATTGTCATTTTAATTACTAATGATGAATACCTTTAATAAATATGGCTTCTAAAAAAAAAGTTCAAATAATAGCTGCGCAATAAGTACTTGCTGAAACCCTCTACAACTCAGAAACTCAATGATTAATGAGACAAAGTATAATCTTTTGTGATCCATGAAATAAAAACAGGTGATGGTTCACTTTTAAATAAATATGGTACAAGAAATTTTATGTGAATGCAATTTGTACGTTTTGTTGAAGTGTTTGTATGAATCCGAGTAGAAGATGATCCAGACAATTCAGTATGGTTCTTTTTTGTCATTTATCGTTATTATTATGCTAATTTTTCATTTACTTTAGAGGGGAAAAAACAATTTATAAGAAAATATCCCGTAGATGAGGTTCAAGAAATTTACTTTTTCTTCTCTAGTTCTAAAGATAATTTGAAGCTCAAACTAATCTTAAAAAAAAAAAAAAAGAGCCCTGGATGTGATCCCACGTTTAACAGCATTACCTAGAAATACAGAATCCTGACATCCAAGATAAATGAACAATAAATGGAAAAGGCTATAGAAAGTGTCAAATCCATTTGACGTGTGGACAGTTGTAAAGAAACGTTGAGCTTTCTATTTTTTATTTTTAAGTTTTTTTTTTTTAAATCTATAGAGTGGAAATCAATTCCTGTAAATATGTCTTAATGTTTCAATTAAGTAAAGGAACACAAATCCTTACACTATATATTGTTTATTTGTTAACCATAAAATACTCTAACACATTATTATAGAAATTAACAAAATTATATTAAGTCATTTTTGAAGCTTCTCTTGGAAGGAAACCAGAAAAGCATATAGAACACATAAAAAGTAAAAATATATAACTTAAAGTGTCCGCTAAGCAAGTGCCAATGCTGAGATGTTGTGAGAATGTATTAATTTAATTTGATTTGGCATTTTTCCTCTAAATGGTTCCAAATGAACTCTCCCACACCTAACACAAACCCAATATGTCTAGTAAGAAATTAAAAAGCAATGGCATTATTTTTTATTTCATAGAGTAATGAAGTACTGTGGAGAAAGGTTAAATGGTTTGTACAAAAGTAGAGAGCAAGTTACTGATGAAATGAATGCATAATCCCTATATATTAACTCCTAGATTAGATTTCTTTGTAATGGCTGATGTTGTCACTCCATAAAGAGAAATTTGCTTGTGATTAGGTGATTGTTTTACTTGTCTTCCATGGAGGCATAGTAAATCAAATTAAGAAGACAGAAGCCCTGGCTAAATAAACTTACAATTATTTGGAAGAGACAATAAGCTACAAAAACTGCCATAAAAAAATCAGAATGTGATGTGATAAATATGGTAAAAACTACAAAGAGTATTAAATGAATAATGAAAAAAAAAGAGAGAGAGAGATACTGTGCCTGGGGCAGTGTGAGATGTCCTCTCTGGAAAGATGATATTTTACTTTAATTTTCAGTGTTACCTCATTCTGTAGATGAGTAGTTGGCTGTTTGAGTGTGAAAATCAAAAGTTAGATCCAATTTTATTTAACACCAAAGCTCATATTCATTACATTCCAACAAGAAGACATGAAAAACTACAATAAATTAGAAAATGAAGACTCTTTATCTGTCTTTGTCTAGCTGCCCCCTCTTTCTTTCCTTAAAAAAAAAAAAAACCTACTGCCGTCGAGTCGATTCAAATAAAGACTGTTGATTGTCATATGCAGAAGGATTCAAGCTACAGAAAGACCTGGACATTGGATGCCAGCTAAGAAGCTACTATGATTTCAAGGTCCAGTGACAGGATTATGTTGCTATTGCTGGATGCCATGAAGTGACCCTATATACAACAGAACCAAACACTGCCCAGTTCTGTGCCATTCTCACAATCATTGCTATGCTTGAGCCCATTCTTGGAGCCACTGTGTCAATCCATCTTGTTTAGGGTCTTCCTCTTTTTCACAGACACTCTCTCTACTTACCAAGCATGATGTTCTTTTTCAGGAACTGGTGCCTCCTGATAACTTGTCCAAAGTATGTGAGACAAAGCCTTGTCACTCTCTTTTCTAAGGAGCACTCTGGCTTTACTTCTTCCAGGACAGACTTATTCGCTCTTCTGGCAGTCCGTGGTATATTCAATATTCTTCACCAACACCGTGATTCAAAGGCATCAATTTTTCTTCGATCTGCCTTATTCAGCTTTTGCATGTTTTGGGGGTAATTGAAAATATCATGGCTTGGCTTAGGCACATCTTTAGTTCTTAAAGTAACATCTTTGCTTTTCAATATTTTGAAAAGTTTTTTTTAACAGAAGATTTGCCCAATGCAATACATTGTTTAGGGTCGCTATGAGTTGGAATTATTTGATTTCTTGACTGCAGCTTCCATGGACGTTGATGGTGAATCCAAGTAAAATGAAATCCTTGATGACTTCAATCTTTTCTCCATTTATCATGATGGTGCTTTTTGGTTCAGTTGTGGGGATTTTTGTTTTCTTTATGTTAAGGTGTAAGCCATACTGAAGACTGCAGTCTTTGATTTTCATCAGCAAGTGCTTCAAGTGCTTTACTTTCAGCAAATAAATTTGTGTCATCTGCATATTGCAGGTTGCTAATGAGTTTTCCTCCAATCCTGATATGGCCGAGTTCTTAAAAATATTTTGATTCTAGCATGGAAATGTAAAATCTCTGGCATCATTAACAAGAGTAAAAAGACATAATTTCAGAAAGTGTTATTCTTAGTTGCTGTCTAGTCAATTCTGAGTCATGGCGATCCCATGTGTGCAGAGTAGAACTGCTCCATAAGGTTTTCAAGGCTGTAACTTTTTGGAAACCAGTTGGCAGGCCTGTCTTCTGATGCTCCTCTGGGTGGGTTTTGAACAGCCAACATTTTGGAGAGTAGTGGAGAACTTAGCTGTTTGCCACCAGGAATGTCAGCAAGCGCAGAGCCAAATAAAAGGTCGAGAACAGAGGTCAGATAAGTGAGGTTAATGTTACATCTTCCATCACCCTCCTAACAGTATGGTTTCAGCTTCCCCAAAGCCCCATTCCCTCCACTTCCATTCTCTGCACACATACCATGTAAGTCAAAAAATACACACTTGTTAGGCAAGTATATCAGCAAATCAAGTCTTCTGGATCTATCCAAGCATGTTGCTGCCTCTAATCCTAATTCACTCCTGTAAACACTTTTGGAGACAGTACTTTTTGCAAGGAGGATGTTAAGTTCATTTTTTTGTACTGAAATTCCTCTGAGAATCAGGCCCAGTAAAGTTCCACCGATAGAATTCCATGAGTCGGGAGAGTAGATGAAAAGTTGAAACAGGAGCCTAGTCACGAGCGTAGGAGTACTGGCTGACAAGCCATTTTAGAATATGGTGCGGTAGAAGAGATGAGGGGGAGAGAAAAAGGAAATGGCAGAAGAAGAGGATGTTTGGAAAGTTAAGTGTCACAGTAATGTTGATTAGCTTCCTTAGGACTGGGTAGCTTTAGCTGACAAACTTAGATATTGGATGGCTTCACAGTAGTGATGGAGAGGCCAAGTAGATGGGGGAAAAGCACATACTTTCACTATTCCAGGAAAATACAACCCTGAGTTGGAATGAGAGAAGTGCTACATTTGGTGACTGCTTCCTGTCTGGTGCAGTGAACACTGAGGACATCCTGACTCCATCTTCTCAAAAGCCACTCTCTGGTGTGGTTTCTAGAAGCATAAGAACTATATGTTTCCTCCAAAACCTTTGCTTCTGAGAAATGCCACTTCTTGTGCAATTCTCTGGGAATTCCAAATTTCTGATATAGTAAAATAAAACATTTTCAAATCAAAGTCTGCAGGTTTTTAATCCTTTCCCATTTACTTATTACTTTTATGAGTATTTAAATAGTGCTTGATCTTCCAAGTTCCTTTACTGTCTACATCCTTCAAATCTTCTGTTAACACTCTTAGGAAATAATGATGTAAGCTCAACTACCAAATATGGCTGAGAACTTGAAAATAACCAGAGAAAAAAATTTCATAGGTTAGGCAAAAAAAAGTCACAAAACTCATGCACTAACTTAAGGGAGAATGAATGTCTTTCATTCTCTATTTAATATTATTTTAGTCATGATTTTATTTGCGTCTTAATCAATGCCAAGTATTTACTAATCAATAAGTCAATACTAATTTAGATCAGTGCTATCAGAATAAAATAATACAGTATAGAACATGTGTGAACGTTTTGTATATTGAGAAGAATTATATAGCTAATGTCATTAGAATTTATTATCTGATATCTCAGGTCATAGTACTTATGAAACAGAACATGAAAAAGTGATAGGAGGAGAGGCGGAGCCAAGATGGCGGACTAGGCAGACGTTACCTCGGATCCCTCTTACAACAAAGACACGGAAAAACAAGTGAATCGATCACATACATAACAATCTACGAACCCTGAACAACAAACACAGATTTAGAGACGGAGAAGGAACTAATACAGGGAAGCAGCGATAGTTTCCAGAGCCTGGAGCCAGCGTACCAGTCAGGTACGGCACAAGCACAGAGACCTGCTCCACCCCCCTGAACTAACCCCGGGAGGGGGACCAGCCGGTTCCACGGGCGGCGTGGGACGCAGACGGTAGGAGAAGTCCCCAGGAGGCAGTGACTGATCTTGGAGCAGAAAGAGCAGCATCCGAGCCGGGGAACCGTCCCGCAGGGATTTGGACTGCTCGCAGGTACGCCATAAACATGGAGAGTTGCTCCACCCCCTGAACTAACCCCGGGAAGGGGACCAGCCGGGTCGCGCGGGCGGCGTGGGACGCAGCCGGTAGGAGAAGTCCCCGGGAGGCAGCGACTGGTATTGGAGTGGGGAGAACAGCGTTCCAGCCGGGACACTTGGTCGCGGCACAAGCACGGGGAGCTACTCCACCCATCTGAACTAACCCCGGGAGGGGGCCCACCTGGTTCACGGGGGCGGCACAGCCACGCGGCTGGAGGGACGAGAAGTCCCCGGGAGGCAGCGACTGATTTTGGAGTTGAGAGTGCACCGTCCCAGTAGGGGAGCCTTGACGCTGGGCGTGGGGCTGGAAGCGGAGGATCTGACCGTGGCTCCAGCGGGCCAGACCCCCTGGGGGCAATCTCCACACAGCCAGCATACATAGGCGACGCGCCCGCGGGAATCTCAGATATAACAGTCATTCCAAGCAAGACAAGCAACTCTGGCTATATTCTGAGGTGCTACTCTCCTATCTCTCTGTTCCCTCCCCCACCCTCCCCAGGCGGCTTCATTAACATCTGAATAGCCTGAGCCAGAGGGAGAACTCTGATAGGGATCTGATTGCAGTTTTTTTTTAGCGGATTTTCTGGAAAAACTAGTTTCCCAGTGATGGCTCGGAGACAACAATCCATATCAAACCACTTAAAGAAGCAGACTGTGACAGCTTCTCCAAGCCCCCAAACAAAAGAATCAAAATCTTTCCCAAATGAAGATACAATTTTGGAATTATCAGATACAGAATATAAAAAACTAATTTACAGAATGCTTAATGATATCACAATTGAAATTAGGATATCTGCAGAAAAAGCCAAGGAACACACTGATAAAACTGTTGAAGAACTCAAAAAGATTATTCAAGAACATAGTGGAAAAATTAATAAGTTGCAAGAATCCATAGAGAGACAACATGTAGAAATCCAAAAGATTAACAATAAAATAACAGAATTAGACAACACACTAGGAAGTCAGAGGAGCAGACTCGAGCAATTAGAATGCAGACTGGGACATCTGGAGGACCAGGGAATCAACACCAACATAGCTGAAAAAAAATCAGAGAAAAGAATTAAAAAAAATGAAGAAACCCTAAGAATTATGTGGGACTCTATCAAGAAGGATAACCTGCGGATGATTGGAGTCCCAGAACAGGGAGGGGGGACAGAAAACACAGAGAAAATAGTTGAAGAACTTCTGACAGAAAACTTCCCTGACATCATGAAAGACGAAAGGATATCTATCCAAGATGCTCATCGAACCCCATTTAAGATTGATCCAAAAAGAAAAACACCAAGACATATTATCATCAAACTCACCAAAACCAAAGATAAACAGAAAATTTTAAAAGCAGCCAGGGAGAAAAGAAAGGTTTCCTTCAAGGGAGAATCAATAAGAATATGTTCTGACTACTCAGCAGAAACCATGCAGGCAAGAAGGGAATGGGACGACATATACAGAACACTGAAGGAGAAAAACTGCCAACCAAGGATCATATATCCAGCAAAACTCTCTCTGAAATATGAAGGCGAAATTAAGATATTTACAGACAAACACAAGGTTAGAGAATTTGCAAAAACCAAACCAAAGCTACAAGAAATACTAAAGGATATTGTTTGGTCACAGAACCAATAATATCAGATATCAGCACAACACAAGGTCACAAAACAGAACGTCCTGATATCAACTCAAATAGGGAAATCACAAAAACAAATTAAGATTAATTAAAAAAAAAATACACATAACAGGGAATCATGGAAGTCAATAGGTAAAAGATCACAATAATCAAAAAGAGGGACTAAATACAGGAGGCATTGAACTGCCATATGGAGAGTGATACAAGGCGATATAGAACAATACAAGTTAGGTTTTTACTTAGAAAAATAGGGGTATATAATGAGGTAACCACAAAAAGGCATAACAACTCTATAACTCAAGACAAAAACCAAGAAAAACGTAACGACTCAACTAACATAAAGTCAAACACTATGAAAATGAGGATCTCACAATTTACTAAGAAAAACGCCTCAGCACAAAAAAGTGTGTGGAAAAATGAAATTGTCAACAACACACATAAAAAGGCATCAAAATGACAGCACTAAAAACTTATTTATCTATAATTACCCTGAATGTAAATGGACTAAATGCACCAATAAAGAGACAGAGAGTCACAGACTGGATAAAGAAACACGATCCATCTATATGCTGCCTACAAGAGACACACCTTAGACTTAGAGACACAAACAAACTAAAACTCAAAGGATGGAAAAAAGTATATCAAGCAAACAATAAGCAAAAAAGAAGAGGAGTAGCAATATTAATTTCTGACAAAATAGACTTTAGACTTAAATCCACCACAAAGGATAAAGAAGGACACTATATAATGATAAAAGGGACAATTGATCAGGAAGACATAACCATATTAAATATTTACGCACCCAATGACAGGGCTGCAAGATACATAAATCAAATTTTAACAGAACTGAAAAGCGAGATAGATACCTCCACAATTATAGTAGGAGACTTCAACACACCACTTTCGGAGAAGGACAGGACATCCAGTAAGAAGCTCAACAGAGACACGGAAGATCTAATTACAACAATCAACCAACTTGACCTCATTGACTTATACAGAACTCTCCACCCAACTGCTGCAAAATATACTTTTTTTTCCAGCGCACATGGAACATTCTCTAGAATAGACCACATATTAGGTCATAAAACAAACCTTTGCAGAGTCCAAAACATCGAAATATTACAAAGCATCTTCTCAGACCACAAGGCAATAAAACTAGAGATCAATAACAGAAAAACTAGGGAAAAGAAATCAAATACTTGGAAAATGAACAATACCCTCCTGAAAAAAGACTGGGTTATAGAAGACATCAAGGAGGGAATAAGGAAATTCATAGAAAGCAACGAGAATGAAAATACTTCCTATCAAAACCTCTGGGACACAGCAAAAGCAGTGCTCAGAGGCCAATTTATATCAATAAATGCACACATACAAAAAAAAAAAAAAAAAAAAAGTGATAGGAATAATAAAGGCAAGGGCATTGTCAGTCAAAAGAACTGACACCTGACGACAAGCTGATGAGGGAAGAGATAGAAAATCCATAAAAACAGACTGCAAGGCCGCAAAAAAAAGAACCTGTAGAGAATTGTTGTTGTTGAGGGCCTTTGAGTTGATTCCGACTCAGCGACCTAAAGTGACAGAGTACAACCGCCTGTAGTTTTCTTGGCTATAATCTTTATGTAAGCCCAGGTGTTTCTCCTGCACAGCTGCTGGGTGGGTTCGAACTGCCTTTAGGTTAGCATCTGAGCACTTAACTATTGCACTCCTTTTAAAGAGTACAATATAGATTATTTAGTATTTTACATGTTACAAAATTCCAAAACTGTATTACAGTTCAGCTTTTATAGTTGTTTATAATGTTAACTCTAAATAATTGTGCATAGATTAAATTATATTAAATATACATTATTAGAGAAGGAAGAGGAACATGGACTCAAGAATTGGCCTTTTTCATTTTTAGTTCACTTTCTCATTATTCCTTTTCCTGCATCCTGGCCCTGATTAGGCTTGCTCCCAACCTGGTACCCTCCCTGTGCTCAGGTCTTCTAAAATAAGTTGGTGGCAGTGATGCACATATTTCTGTCAAAATATTAACCTGCTTGCAAGTGGAAACTTCAGCTAACTAAATATAACCTACTTGGAATACTTCGTCTTCTAGAAATGCCAGATAAAGGCCATGTTGTAGAGTAGGAGGCAAAAGACATGATAGATGATTTCATCATAAGAGTTATTTTTTACTTTCTAACCTTAGAAAACCATGTTCTAATGAAATTAATTAGTTTGATGTTCTCATTTATACCATGTCTGATTTACACTAACAAAGTAAACTGGATAGGTAACAACTTGCCCGGATATTTCAAGCAAAATGGAATAAACCTCAATTTAGAAACTGTTCCAGGAGAAAAATATTTTTGTTCCAATGGTCAATCTAATTATCCCAGTTCTAACCCTTTCATTTATATAATATATACTTTATACTAACAAAATTACTGAGATATTGTAAGGAAAATATATCTCAAGTTAATGAAAATTGCAGGAGAAACACTACTTTTAAAAACATTTTATTGTGTTTTAGGCGAAAGTTTAGACAGCAAATTATGTTCCCATTTAACAATTTCATACAAATTGTTCCATGATATTGGTTACAATTTTCACGATGTGTCGGCATTCTCATTATTTTCATTCTGTTTGTTCTGTTTCCATTGATCAAGCTTCCCTGCCTCTCCTTGCCTTCTCATCTTTGCTTATGGGTAAATGTTGACCATTTGGTCTCATGTAGCTGATTGTATAAGGGAACATATTACTCAGGACTGATATTGTTTATTTTATAAACCAATTTATTATTTGGCTAACAAGTGACCTCTTGGAGTGGCTTCAGTTCCAAGTTCAAAGGGCATCTTAGGGGAATAGTCTCGGGGGTTCCTCCACTCTCTATCAGTCCAGTAAGTCTGATCATTTCAGGAATTTGAATTTTGTTCTACATTTTTCTCCCGTTTCAACTGGCACCATCTATCGTGTATCTGGTCAGAACAGTTGATAACGGTAGCCAGGCACCACTTAGTTCTTCAGGTCTCAGATGAGAAAAGGGAGTGGTTTGTGTGGGCTATTAGTCCTTTGGACAAGTTTCTTCTTCAGAGAAACTCTATTTTTGAATCCAATATCCAGACTAATTGTCTCAATTCCGGCCCCTCTCCTTTTTTTGTAGACAGGACAAAAAAAAAAAAAGGCCAGGTCAGTTCACATTGCTTTCTTATTCAAAATTCATTACCAAAATGTATTATTTTGTATCATTTTTCTCAATGTCTGGTGGTACGGATTGAATTATATCCCCCAAAAATATGTGTTGTAAATTCTAACCTCTATGCCTGTAGTTTAATCCCATTTGGGGTTGAGTTATTTTTGTTATGTTAATGGGCAGGATTAGTGTAGGATATATCTTGAGTCAATCTCTTTTGAGATATAAAAGAGATTAAACATGGGAGCAGAGGAGAGATGGAGTAAGATAGGTGCCAAGACATATGGAGATATCCAAAGAACCAAGAAGCAGAAGCTGAAGAGACAAGGACCTTCTTCCAGAGCCAACAGAGAGAAAAACCCTTCCCCTTGATCTAGCACTCTCATTTCAGACTTCTAACCTTATAAACTGTGAGAAAACACATTTCTGTTTGTTAAAGTCATTCACTTGTGGTATTTCTATTATAGCAGCACTAGATAACTGAGACAGAACTTGGTACTGGTTGTGGGGTGCTGCTCTAACAGATACCTAAAATGTGGAAGTGGTTTTGGAATAGGGTAATAAGTAGAGGCTAGAAGAGTTTAAGTGCAGTGGTTAAGAGTTTGGCTGCTAACCAAAAGGTCAGCAGCTCGAATGCATCAGCTGCTCCTTGGAAACCCCCTGAAGCAGTTATACTCTGTACTTTAGGGTCACTGTAAGTTGAAATTGACTCAATGGCAATGGTTTTTGGAGTAGTAAAAGCCTAGATTGCCTTGAAGAGACTGTTGGTATAATTATGGATGTCAAGGCAACTTTGGTGAGGGCTCAGAAAGAAGTGAGGAGAGCTATAAAGAAAGTCTTCATCATCTTAGAGAATACATATGGAGCCAGTAACAGAATGTTGCTAGAACTATGAGCATTAAATATGCTTCTTATAAGGTTTTAAAAGAAAATTTGACCGTGTGTCTTAGTTACCTAGTGCTGCTATGACAGAAATACCACCAGTGGATGGCTTTAACAAACAGAAGTTTATTCTCTCACAGCATAGGAGGATAAAAGTCTGAATTCAGGGTAACAGCTCCAGGGGAAGGCTTTCTGATTCTGTTGACTCTGGAGAAGGTCTTTGTCATCAATCTTTCCCTGATCTAGGAGCTTCTCAGCACAGGGACCCCGGGTCCAAAGGATGTGCTTTTCTCCTGGCCCTACTTTCTTGGTGGTATGAGGTCCTTCTGTCTCTCTGCTCATGTCTCTCTTTTATATCTCTAAAGATATTGACTCAAGATACAATCTAATCTCGTAGATTGAGTCCTGCCTCATTAACAAAACTTCCTCTGACCTTACCTTGTTAACACCATAGAGGTAGGATTTACAACACATAGAAAAATCAATTCAGATGACAAAATAGTGGACAATCACACAGTACTGGGAATCATGGCCTAGCCAAGTTGACACACATTTTTGGAAAACACAATTCAATTCAAAACACCATGTCATTGGGCAATGGAGGAAGGGTGATCCTTTGTATGCAGTGGCAAAGAACTTGTCTGAATTTTTTCAAATGTATGGTGGAAGGTAGAACTTGTAAGTGATGAACATGGATATCTGGCTGAAGAGATTTCTAAGCAAGTTCTTATTGCTTATACTAAAAAGGAAGAGGAAAGAGGTGAACTCAAAAACAAACTGTGTAAAATGAAAACAGAACTTTAGGTTTTGGATGTTGTACAAACTAAAGACAGGTGCCCAAGAATGTTCAGCAAGGTTGTGGGTACACAATATTTTGTTAAAGAGATTAAGCCTGTGACTGATGGATCTAACCAACTACCACAGCAGCAAACCCATCAGTTTAGACTGAAGAGGACAGAGAAAGAACAAAAGGAAAAAATCTTGTCTCCCTCTTGGAATTCTACAGGCAGGAAACAAGCTAAAGGAGCTATATTTGCTGTCCTCCAAGAAAAGAAAAGGACCATACTTGCAACAGCTTGGAGCTCAGCAGAACTGTTGAGAGGAGCATGGAGTGCAGGGCCTTCTCCATTTCAAAAGTTGAAGCTATGGTCTCCTGGCTTTGAAAGGATGGGGCCACAGCCTCCTAGGTTTCAAAGAGTAGGTTCTTTACCATCTCAGTTCCAGAGTATGGGGCTGCTGTTGAGGTGTGCCATGAGGATGGGGTCTCCATCCAAAGTTGAGGGGGAAAGGTTGCCATACTCATAGTGCAGAAAAATGGGGCTAGCCGGGGCCAAGGGTTTGGGGTCACCACGAAGATGGGCTAGAAGAATGGGGCCAGCCATAATCAAGGGAGCTGAGTTGCCATCCAGTGGGTAAATCTGAAGTTCAGGACTGAGGGCCTCCACTCAGAATCCAGAGGGCATGGTCAACATCCAGAGTCTGGAGGGTAGGGACATGGCCCAAGTGGTCCCAAAAAACAGAAGATTATTTCCAAGACTTGAGAGATAATGTCAATTTTTCTGCTGGGTGTTGGACTTACTTGGTGCCTGTTATCCCTTCTTTCTGCCCAATTTCTCCCACTTGGCATTGTCTACCTTGTGCCTGTTGCACCATTGTACTTTGGAAACAGATAAATTGTATTCTAGATTTCACAGGGTCACAGATGAAGAGGAATTTTTGTCCCAGAATGGAATACTCCTTAAGTCTCAACCATATTTGATTTAGATGGTTTAGAATATAAGATTATGAACTTGGAGTTGATTTAAGAATTTTGGGATGATGTGATGGGGTGAATATGTTTTGCATTTGTCAAGGACATGAATTTTTAGAGGCCAAAGGGTGGAATATTATCGATTGAATTGTCACTCCAAAATACTTGTTGAAATCCTAACCTCTATGCCTGTTGTTATAATCCCATTTGAGATTGGGTTGTCTTTGTTATGTTAATGAGGCAGGATTAGTGGAGGGTGTATCTTAGGTCAATCTCTTTTGAGATATAATATTGATTAAAAAAGGGAGCAGAAGAGAGATGAAGATAGATGTCAAGACACATGGAGATCTCTAAGAAACTAGAAAGCAGAAGCAAAAGAGACAAGGACATTCCTTCAGAGTTGACAAGGAGAGAAAGCCTTCTCCTAGAGCCAGTGCTCTGAATTCTGACTTTTATCTTCCTAAACTGTGAGGGAATCAATTTCTCTTTGTTAAAGCCATGCACTTGTGGTATTTCTGTTATAGCAGCACTGAATAACTAAGGCAGCATGCTTTTCCAGAGAGATAATTCTATTTAATATTAGACATTTTCTCCTTAGGAGCTAGAAAAAACATGGGTAAGGGGCTGGAGAAAACAGAAAAAAAAAAAATTATTGATTATTTTGAAAGCTCTCAAGATTTTTCTGAAAAGCACAATAGCATCACGTCTACGTGATGCCACCAAGTCAAACTCTCTTTAGCCTGAAAACATTTTGTCACAGTCTCATTCTCTGTCTAAAATTTGGGGACAAAATCACAAAGAATCTTTTGTATTTAGTTTGAATTCTTGTGCTTCAGAACTTACGGAAGTTCAAGTTGTTTGCTTTCTATACCTATGCCTGGTGTCCTTAATCAGCAGCTGCTGCCTCCATGACTTTGTCAAAGCAACTGATGCTAATTTTGCCACCCAGGTGGCTACTGTTGATCTTTCTGCTCCTATAGCCAGAGGTGCTATTCCAGTTGAGGTTAGGGAGTAAGAAAAGGCCTCCCAAGGCTATACATGTCATCCCTGACTTATGACGGGGTTATGTCCCAATGGCTCTGTCTAAATTGGTTCCTATATAAGCCTAGTATTCCCCCCCCCTTTTTTTCAGTTTCATAGCCTGCTATATGACAGTGTTTTGAACAGTAAATCATAATATTGAAACATCTGCAAGTGAACATCTGAGAATGACAACATCAGCAAATTAGGTGCTGCAACATCGTATGTAGTACTTATTACTAACTATGATATGGACAAAATGAAACAAAACAAAAAACAGATGCTTGTAAGTACAGTTCTTTGTAACTTGAATGCGTTGTAAGTCATGGGCTACCTGTATAGTTATATGCTCATTTTGCTATTAGAGTGGCTTGGATTATTTTCCTTTCTTAAATATGTTTTTGTGTTAGTCATTTAGTGCTGCCATAACAGAAATATCACAAGTGGATGGCTTTAACAAAGAGAAATTTATTTCCTCCCAGTAAAGTAGGCTAAAAGTCCAAATTCAAGGCATCAGCTCCAGGGGAAGGCTTTCTCTCTGTGTTGGCTCTGGAAGAAGATCCTTGTCCTCAATCTTCCCATGGTTGACGAGCTTCTGAGGTTCAGGGACCCTGGGTCGAAAGGACATGCTCTGCTCCTAGTGCTGCTTTCTTGGTGATATGAAGTCCCCAACACTCTGCTTGCCTCCCTTTTCTTTAATCTCTTGAGAGATAAAAGGTGGTATGGGCCACATCCCAGGGAAACTCCCTTTCTCTGGGATCAGGGGGGTGACCTGAGTAGGGGTGGTGTTACAATCCCACCCTAATCCTCTCAACATAAAATTACAATCACAAAATGGAGGACAACCACACATGGCCTAACCAAGTTGATGGACACATTTTTGGGGGAACACAATTCAATCCATGACAGTTTTCTAGTAAGAATGTTCAAACATTTTCCACATGAGTGTGTCAATCTTTGGAAAAAAAGAAAAAATTGCCATTGAGTCAATTCCAACTCATAGTGACCCTATAGGACAGAGTAGAACTGCCCCATAGAGTTTCCAAGGAGCTGCTGGTGAATTCAAACTGCCGACCTTTTGGTTAACAAGCATAGCTCTTAACCACTACACTTAATTTCTTGTTGACCCAGAATTACTGTAATAAGACAGAATGTAAACAACATTCTCCAATAAGATAACTATTATTCAAAGTTTGGGTAACATTTGCCCTGCTTAAAATCAACTCGATGGCAGTGGGTTTTGGTTTTGATAATGTCTGGCAATCTACATCTGAAAAATTCAATCATTGGAAACCCTATGGTTTTCAATGTGCAATTCTATTTTGACACACACGGGGTGACCATGAGTTGAAACTGACCCAACAGCAACTGGCTTACTATTCTTATTATTTTTTAGAAGCCTGCTAGTCTTCTTTCAAATATGCACAATGTTCTAGCATTTTTCTTACTCCAAAATAACAAAGTAACTTTGTGTTTGTATCAATATTCCTCGTTTCCCCCATTCCCGGGTTATCTTTAAAACTTTAAAATCTTTTTTATCATTCCATTTGCACACTAATATAAATCAATTTGTTTTGGTCAACAGATAATCAAATGATAAGGCAGGAGGCAAGATCAGAGACAGTGCTTTGTGTCTGTTAAGATTGAACTATTTTGTTTTAATCACTAACAAAAAATTTTCCTGAGGATCCTAATTGCCCAATCACAATCTCTTTTATTTTTTTTCCTAATTATAAAATGTTTATGGCAGTAGGGTTCAGTTCACAGAGTTTTAAGAGCATTGGAGTGGTTTCCCAAACATAGAGCACAGGTTAGGAATGGAATGGAGATAGCCAACAGCCTTGGGATACATCTGTCAGACTCTGTCTGTCCCTCATTATTTGGTCATGGATGTCATAGTGAAAGATGAACTTCCTGGAACTTGGACTGTTAATATAAATGAGCTCTATTTCATTCCGAGATATCTAGATCGAGAATTCCTGAGGTGACTCAGGTCAATTTTCTGTGAAGTTACAATTTAGAACTTACAAGTGAATATAAATAGTTTAAGCCGATCTATTTAACATGACATACTTTACTCTTGAGTTGAATTTCATTTGCTACCCCCAAATCAATTATTTAGAATTTTTAAATCTTGCTGGAGATCTCAAAAATCCCAACTAACTAAAGCATAATTTCCCCTCCCAGTTACAGACTTTTTAGAAATATATTGAATTGCAGCTATGTAGTACTGATCCCACCAGCAAGTTCTTTGTGTCCTGAGAATTGCCTAATTATTCCTTTTCTTTGTTCTCTATCTTTTAATCAGACTTCAACTTCTCTCCCCATGATTTACTTGGTTTTGTTAATGGAACTGCATAAAAACTTAATCAAAATTCTCCTTTCCAAGTTTAAACAAATCAAACCTGTTTTTTTCTCCATATACAATTTATCTTTTATATATATTTTTTCCTTTGTATGGTAATCTTGTCAAAAAAAGAACTCATATTACATTTTTAAAGAGCCAAAATAGAGTATAGGCCTCACAATTCACTCATTTATCCCTGTTAGTATTTTTGTGTTTGTTGTTAAGTGCTGTCAAGTTGATTCTGAATCATAGTGACCCTATGTACAACAGAACAAAACACTCCTGGTTCTGTGCCATCCTCAAATTGTTACTATGATTGAGCCCGTTGGTGAAGTCACAGTGTCAATCCACCTCATTGAGGGTTTCTTCTTTTTTGCTGACCCTCTGCTTTACCAACCATGATGTCCCTCCTGATATCATGTCCAAAGTATGTGAGACGAAGTCTTGCCATGCTCATTTCTTAGAAGCATTCTGGCTGTACTTCTTCCAAGAAATATTTGTTCATTCTTCTGGCCCAGTATCCAGTGCCATCTAGTCGATTCCAACTCATAGCGACCCTAGAGGACAGAGTAGAACTGCCCCCTAGAGTTTCCAAGGAGCACCTGGTGGATTCAAACTGCCGACTCTTTGGTTAGCAGCCATAGCACTTAACCACTACACCACCAGGGTTTCCAATTCTTCTGGCAGTCCATGGTATATTCAATATTCTTCACCAATACCACAATTCAAAGGCATCAATTCTTTTTCAGTTTTCCTTATTCATTGTTCAGCTTTCCCATCTATATGTGGTGACTGAAAATACCATGGCTTGAATCAGGCACACCTTAGTCCTCAAAATGACATCTTTGCTTTTCAACACTTTAAAGAGGACTTTTGCAGCAGATTAGCCCAATACTATGCATCGTTTAATTTCTCGATTGCTGCTTCCATGGGTGTTGATTGTGAATCCAAGTAAAATGTAATTTTTGATAACTTCAATCTTTTCTCCATTTATCATGATGTTGCTTATTGGTTCAAAAAAACAAAACCAAACCTGTTGCTGTTGAGTCAATTCTGCCTCCAATTGTGAGTATTTTTGTTTTCTTTATGTTGAGGTATAATCCATACTGAAGGCTGTAGTCTTTGATATTCATCAGTAAATTCCTCAAATCGCTTCATTTTCAGCAAGCAAGGATGTGATATCTGCACATTGCAAGTTTTTCATGAGTCTTCCTCCAATCCTAATGCCACAGTCTTCTTCATGTAGACCAACTTCTGGGAATATTTGTTCAGCATACAGATTGAATAAGTATGGTGAAAGGATACAAACTTGATGCACACCTTTCCTGACTTTAAACCATGCAGTATCCCATTGTTCTGTTCAAATAACTGTTTCTTGTTCTATGTACTGGTTCCTCATGAGCACAAATAAGTGTTTTGAAATTCCCATTCTTAGCCTTATCATCCGTAGTTTGTTATGTTCCACACATGTTGAATACCTTTGTGCAGTCAATAAAACAAGAGGTAAACATCTTTCTGGTATTCCTTGCTTTCAGTCAGGACCCATCTGACATCAGCAGTGATATCACTGGCTCCATGTCCTTTTCTGAATCTAGCTTGAATTTCTGGCAGTTCCCTGTCAATACACTACTGCAACCACTTTTGAGTGATCTTCAGCAAAATTTTACTTGCATGTGATACTAACGACATTGTTTGATAATTTCCACGTTCCATTGGATTACTTTTCTTTGGAATGGGCACAAATACGGATCTCTTCTAGTCAGTTGCCCAGGTAGCTGCCTTCCAAATTTCTTGGCATAGATGAGTGAGTGCTCTCAGCATTGCATCCATTTGTTGAAACACTTCAAATGGTACTCTGTCAAATCCTAGACCTTTGTTTTTTACCAATGCCTTGTGTGCAGCTTGGACTTCTTCCTTCAGTACCATTAGTTCTTTTTTTTAAACAATTTTTATTCTGCTTTAAGTGTAAGTTTAAAAATCAAGTCAGTCTCTCATACAAAAACCCATATGCACCTTGCTACACACTCCCAATTACTCTCCCCCTAATGAGACAGCCTGCTCTCTCCCTACACTCTCTCTTTTCATGTCCATTTCACCAGCTTCTAACCCCCACCACACTCTCATCTCCCATCCAGGCAGGAGATACTAAGATAGTCTCAAGTGACCACCTGATCCAAGGAGCTCCGTCCTCGCCAGCATCCCTCTCCAACACATTGTCCAGTCCAATCCATGTCTGAAGAGTTGGCGTCAGGAATGGATCCTGTCCTGGGGCAACAGAAGGTCTGGGGGCCATGACCACCAGAGTCCTTCCAGTCTCAGTCAGACCATTAAGTCTGGTCTTATGAGAATTTGGGGTCTGCATCCCACTGCTCTCCTGCTCCCTCAGGGGTTCTCTGCTGTGCTCCCTGTCAGGGCAGTCATCGGTTGTAGCTGGGCACCATCTAGTTCTTCTGGTCAAAGGATGATGTAAGTCTCTGGTTCATGTGGCCCTTTCTGTCTCTTGGGCTCGTAATCACCTTGTGTCCTTGGTGTTCTTCATTATACTTTGATCCAGGTGAGTTGAGACAAATTGATGCATCTTAGATGGCTGCTTGCTAGAGTTTAAGACTCCAGATGCCACTCTTCAAAATGGGATGCAGAATGTTTTCTTAATAGATTTTATTATGCCAATTGACTTAGATGTCCCCTGAAACCATGGTCCCCAGACCCCTGCCCCTGCTACGCTGGGCTTCAAAGCATTCAGTTTATCCAGGAAACTTCTTTGCTTTTGGTTTAGTCCAATTGTGCTGACCTCCCCTGTATTGTGTGCTGTCTTTCCCTTCACTTAAAGTAATTCTTATCTACTATCTAATTAGTGAATGGCCCTCTGCCACCCTTCCTCTCTCCCACCTCTCAAAACCACAAAAGAATGTTTTCTTCTCAGTTTAAACTATTTCTCAAGTTCTTATAATAGTGGTCTTATACAATATTTGTCCTTTTGCAACTAATTTCACTCAGCATAATGCCTTCCAGGTTCCTCCATGTTATGAAATGTTTCACAGATTCCTCACTGTTCTTTATCAATCTGTAGTATTCCATTGTGTGAATATACCATAATTTATTTATCCATTCGTCCATTGATGGGCACCTTGGTTGCTTCCAGGTTTTTGCTATTGTAAACAGAGCTGCAATAAACATGGTTGTGCATATATCTGTTCGTGTAAAGGCGCTTAATTCTCTAGGATATATTCCAAGGAGTGGGGTTGCTGGATCATATGGTAGTTCTATTTCTAACTTTTTAAGGAAGCGCCAAATTGATTTCCAAAGTGGTTGTACCGTTTGACATTACCACCAGCAGTGTAGAAGTGTTCCAACCTCTCCACAGCCTCTCCAACATTTCTTATTTTGTGTGTATTGGATTAATGCCAGCCTTGTTGGAATGAGATGAAATCTCATTGTAGTTTTGATCTGCATTTCTCTAATGGCTAATGATCGTGAACATTTCCTCATGTATGTGTTAGGTACCCGAATGTCATCTTTAATGAAGTGTCTATTCATATCTTTTGCCCATTTTTTAATTGGGTTATTTGTCTTTTTGCAGTTGAGTTTTTGTAGAATCATGTAGATTTTAGAGATCAGGAGCTGATCAGAAATGTCATAGCTAAAAACTTTTTCCCAGTCTGTAGGTAGTCTTTTTACTCTTTTGGTGAAGTCTTTGGATGAGCGTTAAGTGTTTGATTTTTAGGAGCTCCCAGTTCTCTAGTTATTCTTCTACGTTCTTTATAGTGTTTTCTATACTGTTTGTGTCATGTATTAGGGCTCCTAACGTTGTCCCTATTTTTTCTTCCATAATCTTTATTGTTTTAGATTTTATATTTAGGTCTTTGATCCATTTTGAGTTAGTTTTTGTGCATGGAGTGAGGTATGGGTCTTGTTTCATTTTTTTGCAGATGGATATCCAGTTATGCCAACACCATTTGTTAAAAAGACTGTGTTTTCACCATTTAACTGTTTGGGGGCCTTTGTCAAATATCAACTGCTCATAAGTGGATGGATTTATGTCTGGATTCTCAATTCTGTTCCATTGGTCCGTGTACCTGTTGTTGTACAAGTACCAGGCTGTTTTGACTACTGTGGTGGTACAACAGGTTCTAAAATTGGGTAAAGTAAGGCCTCCCACTTTGTTCTTCTTTTTCAGTAATGCCTTATTTATCTGGGGCCTCTTCCCTTCCATATGAAATTGGTGATTTGTTTCTCCATCTCATTAAAGAATGTCCTTGGGATTTAGATTGGTATTGCATTAAATGTATAGATCGCTTTTGGTAGAATAGACATTTTTATACTGTTGAGCCTTCCTATCCATGAGCAAGGTATGTTCTTCCACTTATGTAAGTCTCTTTTGGTTTCTTGCAGAATTATACTGTAGTTTTCTTTGTATAAATCTTTTACACCTCTGGTAAGATTTATTCTTAAGTATTTTACCTTCTTGGGGGCTACTGTAAATGGCATTGATTTGGTGATTTCCTCTTCGATGTTCTTTTTGTTGGTGTAGAGGAATCCAACTGATTTTTCTATGTTTATCTTGTATCACAATACTCTACTGAACTCTTCTATTAGTTTCAGTAGTTTTTTGGAGAATTCCTTAGGGTTTTCTGTGTATAATATCATGTCATCTGCAAATAGAGATGCTTTTGCTTCTTCCATGCCAATCTAGATGCCCTTTATTCCTTTATCTAGCCTAATTGCTCTGGCTAGGACCTCCAGCTCAATGTTGAATAACAGCAGGGATAAAGGGCATCCTTGTCTTGTTCCTGATCTCAGTGGGAATGTTTTCAGGCTCTCTCCACCTAGGGTGATGTTGGCTGTTGGCTTTGTATAAATGCCTTTATTATGTTGAGAAATTTTCCTTCTATTCCTATTTTCCTGAGAGTTTTTATCATGGATGAGTGTTGAACTTAGTCAAATGCCTTTTCTGCATCAGTTGATAAAATCATGTGATTCTTGTCTTTTGTTTTATTTATGTGGTGGATTACATTAATTGTTTTTCTAATGTTGAACCATCCTTGCATACCTGGCATGAATCCCACTTGGTCTGGTGAATTATTTTTTTGATATGTTGTTGAATTCTATTGGCTAGAATTTTGTTCAGAATTTTTGCATCTACATTCAAGAGGGATATAGGTCTATAATTTTCTTTTCGTGTGGTGTCTTTACCTGGTTTTGGTATCAGGGATATGGTGATTTCATAGAATGAGTTTGGTAGTGTTCCATCCTTTTCTATGCTCTGAAATACTTTTAGTAGTAGTGGTGTTAACTCTTTTCTGAAAGTTTAGTAGAACTCTCAGTGAAGCCATCCGGGCCAGGGCTTTTTTTGTTGGGAGTTTTTTGATTACCTTTTCAATCTCTTCTTTTGTCATGGGTCTATTTAATTGTTCTACCTCTATTTGTGTTAGGTAGGTAGTGTGTTTCTGGACTTCATCCATTTATTCTAGGTTTTCAAATTTGTTTCAGTATAGTTTTTCTTTCACGATGTCAGGGAAGTTTTCTGCCAACAGATCTTCAATTATTCTCTCTGTATTTTCTGTTATCCCTCCTTGTTCTGAAACTCCAGTCACACGCAAGTTATTCTTCTTGATAGAGTCTCACATGATTTGTAGAGTTTCTTAATCTTTTTTAATTCTTTTATCTGATTTTTCTTCAGCTATATATATTTTTTTATATATTGATGTCAATTGCTTTATCCTCTAACTCCCCCACTCTGCATTCCAATTCCTCGATTCTGCTCCTCTGACTTCCTAATGAGTTGTCTAATTCTGCAATTTTACTGTTAATCTTTTGGATTTCTGAATGCTGCCTCTCTATGGATTCTTGTAGCTTATTAATTTTTCCACTATGTTCTTGAATAATCTTTTTGAGTTCTTGAACTGCTTTATCAGTGTGTTCCTTGGCTTTTTGTGTAGATTGCCTTATTTCATTCCTGAGGTCATCCCTGATGTCTTGAAGCATTCTGTTAATTCTTTTTTTGTATTCTGCATCTGGCAATTCCAGGATTGTATCTTCATTTGGGAAAGATTTTGATTCTTTAATTTGGGGAGTTGTAGAAGCAATCATGGTCTGCTTCTTTATGTGGTTTGATATCGACTGTTGTCTCCGAGCAATCAATAAGATATTGTAATGATTTATTTTATATTTGCTCACTGAGTCTTATCTTGTTTTGTTTTCTTTCAATATACATAGATGGACTACTAGATTGCTCTGTCTTGATTGTTGTAGGCTTTGAATCACTTATGTCCTCTTACCAGTTGGTTTGGACTGGTACCAGAAATACAAGCCTAAGAGTCCATTCACTACTCTTGAGTAGAATTTGATTTTGGGACACCAAGTGTGTGGGGTAGACTGTCATCTATTCGCTTAGAGGGGTAGTGGTGATAGATGTGTGCACCAGATTCTAGTAGCAACAGGAGGTCACATTCCAGGGAGGTCAGGATGCTGACAGGCTTCCCCCAAGTGCCAGTGTGGTAGGTGTGTCTCTATTCTTAAAGCACTTTGGTGGGTGGGCTTTGCAGCTCTATCTTAGGCACCCAGTGCATGTACCTCTACTGACTGGTAGATGTCACTATCCTCAGACCCCCTAAGGCAGGAGGTTAAGTGGTTTGGGTGGAGCTTCAGCCCTCAGTTCCCCATGTGGGTCAGTGAGGGCTCTGTTGAATATGCAGAGATATCAGACCTGGGAAACTTGTCTTTCCAGTAATCCTCTAAAAAATTACAGTCAGATCCCTATCAGAATTGCCTTTGCATTATAACAGCCACCTTGTTCCCAGTAGGGATGAAAGCCCAAGACTGTGGATCACAAATGCTTGGCTGGAGCTGGTTCTGTATTTTTAGTCCAATTTTGGGAAGTCAGGGAAGGATTCTTGGTCCCTGGGTTTTTTGTAGCTGCTTCTCTCAGGCCAGGAGAATGGGTTAGGAAAAGGCAAAACAAACGAACAAAGAAAAAAAAAAAAAACCGCAGAGCACTTCACTCTCTGGTCCAGGAAATTCCAGTGTTAATGAAGCTGCCTGGGAAGGGGAGGGGAGGTATCAGATAGATAGGAGAGAGTGTACCCAGGAATATAGACACAGTTACTTATCTTGCTTGGGATGATTGTTTTATCTGAGATTCCCGAGGGGAATGTCGACTGTGTGCGCTGGCTGGGTAGAGATTGCCCCCGAGGGTCAGGCCCGCATCCTATGCTTGTGCTGTCCCAGAAGCCGTGGTTAGTTCCTCCGCTCCCAGTCCAAAGCCCAGCACCAAGGTTCCCTGGCTGGGATGCAGCACTCCCTGCTCCAAAATCAGTCGCTGCCTCCCGGTGACTTCTCCTCCTGTCAGCCACATCGCTGTGCTGCCTGCGAGCACTGGCTGGGCTTCCCCCAGGGTCACTTCTGGGGGCTAGGGCTGCACCCTGTGTTTGCACCATCTCAGAATGCTGTGCTCAGCTCTCCTGCGCCCAGTCCAAAGCCTGGCACCAAGGTTTCCTGCCTGGGACGCTGGCTCCAGGCTCCGAAAACAATCACTGCTTCCCTGTGGTTGTTCATTCTCTCGTTAGCCCCGTCAGTGTGCAGTCTGCTTGAGCTGGCTGAGTCTCTACGGAGGTTACCCCAGGGGGCTAGGGGTTAGGGCTGTGTCCCGTACCTGTCCCCCTCAGCAAGCCACAATTAACCCCACCACTCAGCACCAGGGAACCGCGGGGGCTCAAGGCTGTGGGGTGGGTCGCGGGTTCCAGAAGCGGTCGCTGGTTCAGGGTGTAGCTTTTCACTCACCTGTCACTCAGGTCAACTCTTTAGATCTGTGTTTGATGGTCAGGGTTCGTAGATTGCCATGTACGTGATCGATTCATTTATTTTTCCCAGTCTTTGTTGCAAGAGGGACCCGAGGTAGCCTCTGCCTAGTCAGCCATCTTGGCCCCACCTGTTGAGTATAGTTTTTCATAGTAATCTGATACGCTTCTTTTAATTTCAGTCAGGTCTGTTGTAATATTTCCCATCTCATTTCTTATTTGGGCTATTTGTTTCCTCTCCTGTTTTTCTTTTGTCAGTTTGGCCAGTGGTTTATCAATTTTGTTGATTTTTCAAAATACCAGCTTTTGGTCTTGTTAATTCTTTCAATTGTTTTTCTGTTTTCTATTTCATTTAGTTTGGCTCTAATTTTTCTTATTTCTTTTCTTCTGGTACCTGTGGGTTTCTTTGGTTGCTCTCTGTCTATTTCTTCCAGTTGTAGGGTAGTTCTTTGATTTTGGCCTTTTCGTCTTTTTGGATGTGTGCATTTATTGATATAAATTGGCCTCTGAGCACCACTTTTGCCGTGTCCCAAAGGTTCTGATAGGAAGTGTTTTCATTCTCATTGGATTCTCTGAATTTCTTTATTCTATCCTTAATGTCTTCTATAATCTAGTCTTTTTTGAGCATGGTATTGTTCAGTTTCCAAGTGTTCAATTTCTTTTCCCTGCTTTTCCTGTTATTGATTTACACTTCGATGGCCTTATGATCAGAGAAGATGCTTTGTAATATTTCAATGTTTTGGATTCTGCTAAGGCTTGCTTTATGACCTAATATGTGGTCTATTCTAGAGAATGTTCCATGCGCACTAGAAAAGAAAGTATAGTTGGTTGCTGTTGGGTGGAGTGTTCTGTATATGTCTACGAGGTCAAGTTGGTTGATTGTGACATTTAGATCTTCCGTGTCTTCATTGAGCTTCTTTCTGGATGTCCTGTCCTTCACCGAAAGTGTTGTGCTGAAGTCTCCTACTATTATTGTGGAGCTGTCAATCTCACTTTTCAATGCTGATAGAGTTTGTTTTATATATCTTGCAGCCCTGTCACTGGGTGCATAAATATTTACTATGGTTATATCTTCTTGGTGTATTGTCCCTTTAATCATTATATGGTGTCCTTCCTTATCCTTTCTGATGGATTTAACTTGAAGGTCTATTTTGTCAGAAATTAATATTGCCACTCCTGCTCTTTTTTGATTGTTGTTTGCTTGATATATTTTTTTTCCATCCGTTGAGTTTTAGTTTGTTTGTATCTCTAAGTGTAAAGTGTGTCTCTTGTAGGAAGCATATAGATGGATCTTGTTTTTTAATCCATTGTGCCACTCTCTGTCTCTTTATTGGTGCATTGAGTACATTTACATTCAGGGTAATTGTGGATAGGTATGAATTTAGTGCTATCATTTTGATGTCTTTTTTTTGTGTGTTGACAGCTTCTCTTTCCCACTTGATTGTATGTGCTGAGTAGATTTTCTTTATATATTGTCCTTTCCTCATATTTGTTGTTGTTGTTGATTTTGTTTCCGCTGAGTCTGTATTTTTCTCTTGTGTTTTATTTTGATGAGTAGAATAGTTTATCTCCTTTGTGGTTACATTATTATTTGCCAATTTTTTTCTAAATTCAAAACTAACTTTTATTTCTTTGTATCACCGTATCTTCCTCTCCATATGGAAGGTGTATGATTACATTTCTTTGTCCTTCTTTATTATTTTAATGTTGTCTTCTTTTATGTAATAACATTGCCATTAACCTGTGTTCAGCCTTTTTTTTTTTTTTTTTTAATCTTGCTTTGTTTTTTTGGATTTCCCTGTCTGGGTTGACTTCTGGTTGATCTGCCCAGTGTTCTAGTCTTGGGTTGATACCTGATATTATTGATTTTCTAACCAAAGAACTTCCTTTAGTATTTCTTGTAGTTTTGGTTTGGTTTTTACAAATTCCCTCAACTTGTGTGTATCTGGAAATGTCTTAATTTCACCTTCATATGTAAGAGACAGTTTTGATGGATATATGATTCTTTGTAGGCAATTGTTTTCCTTCAATTTTTTAAATATGTCATCCCATTGCCTTCTTGCCTGCATGGTTTCTGCTGAGTAGTCCAAGCTTATTCTTATTGGCCATCCCTTGTAGGTGACTTTTCTTTTATCCCTCCCTGCTCTTATAATTGTCTCTTTATCTTTGGTTTTGGCAAGTTTGATTATAATATGTCTTGGTGACTTTCTTTTAAGATCTACCTTCTGTGGAGTTTGATGAGCATCTTGGTTAGATATCTTCTCATCTTTCACAATATCAGGGAAGTTTTCTGCCAACAAATCTTCAACAATTTTCTCTGTATTTTCTGTTATCCCTCCCTGTTCTGGTACTCCAATCACTCGTAGATTATTTCTTGATACAGTCCCACATGATTCTTAAGGTTTCTTCATTTCTTTAAATTCTTTTATCTGATTTTTCTTCACATATATTAGTGAAAAGTGATTTATCTTCGAGTTCAGAAATTCTAGCTTCTACTTGCTCAATTCTGCTCCTCTGACTTTCTATTGAGATATCTAATTCTGTAATTTTATTGTTAATCTTCTGAATTTCTGATTGTTGTCTATGGATTTTTCCAGCTTATTAAACTTTTCATTATGTTCCTGAATAATCTTTCTGATTTCTTCAGTTGCTTTATCTGTGTGTTCCTTAGCTTGTCCTGTGTATTGCCTCATTTCCTTCCTGATGTCTTGAAGGATTCTGTATATTAAACTTTTATATTCTGCATCTGGTAATCCCAGGAATGCACTTTCATCTAAAAGATCCCTGGATTCTTTGTTTTGAGAGCCTGTTGAGGTGATCATGACCTGTTTCTTTATGTGAGTTGATATTGAGTGTTGTCTCCTAGCCATCTATAAGTTATTGTATTAGTTTATGCTTGCTTACTGTGTCATTGCTGTTTGCTTTGTTTTGTTTTGATATACCCCTATGCGTTGCTTGAGTGAGCTAGCTTGTTTATTTTCAGCTTTGGAGCTCTGGTGTCCTGTCCCCAGCTGGCTAGAGCTGTTATCAGGTATAGCAGTCTAGGAGTCCATTCATTCATAGCTCAGGTTTCCAGGTAGCTGATCATCAAGTGTGTGGTATAATCTCTGTCCTACAGTCTTAGAGGGGCAGGGGTGATTGGTGTGTATACTGGTATCTGATTGCAGCAGGGGGTCACGCTCTGAACAAGGTAGGGGGCTGAATACTGACCCCCAAGTCCCTGAGAAAAATGCATCTCTGTTCCCTAGGGCATGCTGGTGGGTGGGTTCTGCAGAGGGACCATGGGCACCGAAAGTTTTTGTTGTAAGGACTGGGAGGTACCAGTTACCCTGGACCCCTGTCATGGGTGGCTGGGCGCCCCAAGTGGAGGCACCAGCCCTTAGGTCCCTGTCGTGGGTAGGTGAGGACCTTGTTTAATAGGCAAAGGAATGTCAAACATCAAACACCCACCTCTCCACCGCACCGCTGAAATAGTTGGAGTGTGCCAACAAGGGCCTGTTCTCTCAAAATAGGCCCACGCAGGTCCATGCAGAAGGGAAAGGTGCTCAAGGTCCACAGACGGTTTTTGCCTGGACAGGAGCTGCTTCTGTCCTGAGCTCCCCCAGTTAATGGAGCTAGCAAATTGTCTTTTCCCCCCAGTTGCAAATTTTTTCCTTCTCCAAGGCCAAGAGGATGGCTCTAGGTGCTCACCAACGTCTATCTCAGGCCCAGGGATTCAGCCACTGAACCTGGCTTAGGGGTCGGGGGGGGGGCACGGTAAAATATATGCAAGTACTTAGCTTTTGCCAAAAGCGTCCTTTTCTTCAGGTTCCGGAGGTGTGAGTGGGCTGTGTGGCTGGCTGCTTCTCCCTGAGGAAACTGCTGCTGAATGCTAGTACCAGCCCGCCACCACCACCGCCGCTGCTGCTCCAGGAATGGTGCCTGAGGGCTCGCTGCAATTCGTTCTGGTAACTCCTGTCCACTTCTGAACGGTCTGTTCCTTCCCCTGCCCCTTAGTTCATTGTCTAAGCTTGCCTTTGATGCTCAGGGGTCCCAGCTTGTCACAAATATACTCGTTTCACTTGTTTTTTGGGGTCTTTGTTGTAAAGAGGACTCGACGGAAGTGTCTGTCTAGTCCACCATCTTGGCTCCGCCTCACCATTTTTTCTTGATCATATACTACCTCCTGAAAAGATAGAACATCAACCAATTCATTTAGGTATAGTGATTTTTTGTATTCTTCCTATTCTTCTTTTTATGTTTCCTTCATAATTCAATATTTTCCCCATAGAATCCTTCAGTATTGCAACTCAAGGTTTGAATTTTTTCTTCAGTTTTTCGTCTTCAGGAATGCCAAACATGTTCTTCCTTTTTCTTTTTCTAACTCCAGGTCTTCGCACATTTCATTATAATACTGTTTTGCTTTCTTGAGCTGCCTTTTGAAATCTCTTGTTCAACTCTTTTACTTCATCATTTCTTCCATTTGTTTTAGCTACTCCATGTTCAAGAGCAAGTTTCAGAGTCTCTTCTGACATCCATTTTCATCTTTTCTTTCTTGTCTTTTTAATGACCTTTTGCTTTCTTCATTTATGATGTAATTGATGTCATTCCTCGACTCTGCTGATATTCAGTCATTAGTGTTCAGTGGATCAAATGTATTCATGAGATGGTCTCTAAATTCAGTTGGGAAATACTCAAGGTCGTGTTTTGGCTCTTATGCCTTTTTTGATTTTCTGTAGCCTCAACTTGAACTTGCATAGAAGCAATTGATCCTCTCTTTGTCTGTCAGCCCCTGCCCTTGTTCTGACTGATGATATTGAGCTTCTCCATTGTCTCTTTCCACAAATAGAGTCTATTTGATTCTTGTGTATTCCATTTGACCAGGTCCATGTGTGTAGTCACTTTTTACGTTGTTGAAAAAATGTATCTTCAATGAAAAAGTCGTTGTTTTTGTAAAATTCTATCATGGCTTTCTCTGGTGTCATTTCTATCACCAAGGCCATGTTTCCAAACATGGATCCTTCATTGTTTTCAACTTTGGAATTCTAATTGCCAGTAATTATCAACGTATCTTGTTTGCATGTATGCTCAATTTCAGACTGCAGAACTTGGTAACTTTCTTCAATTTCTTCATCTTTTGCCTTAGTGGTTGGTGGGTAAATTTGAATAATAGTCACATTAACTGGTCTTTCTTGTAGATGTATGAATATAATCCTATTAGTGACAGAGCTGTATTTCAAGGTAGATCTTGGAATGTTCTTTTTCACGATGAATGCAACGCCATTTCTCTTCAAGTTGTCATTCCCAGCATAGTAGACCGTATGATTGTCCAATTCAGAATGGCCAATACCTGTCCATTTCAGTTCATTAATGCCAAGAATATTGAACTTTTTGCATTCTATTTCAATTTTGAAGACTTCCAGTTTTCCTAGATTCATACTTTGTACATTCAATGTTCTGATTATTAATGGATGTTTGCATCTGTTTCTTCTCATTTTAAGTAGTGTCACCTTAGCAAATTAAGGTCCCAAAAGCTTTACTCTATCCGTGTCATTAAGGTCGACTCTAATTTGATAAGGCAGCTCTTTCCCAGTTGTATTTTGTGTGCCTTCAAACCTGAGGGGCTCATCTTCTGCTGCTATTCATGAGGTTTTCACTTGCAAATTTTTTTTTGAAGTAGATCACCAGGTCCTTTTTCCTAGTTTGTTTTAGTCTGGAATCTCTGCTGAAACTTGTCCATCATGGGTGACCATGCTTGTATTTGAAATACTGGTGGCATTGCTTCCAGCATCATAGCAACATGCAAGCCACCACCGTACAAGAAACCGACAGACCAGTAATGGCTGTTAACATCACTTTTCTGTAATTACAAAAAAGTTATTAATGTTCTTTTTTCAAGATGACCTTTTATGTTTATATTATTTATTATGATTTTATTATTTTTAATTATGGTTTGCTGGGTTATAATAAAATTTCACAAAAATTATAAAATTCATACCTTAAAGCAAATATTACCTAAAATATCTATTTTAAAAGTAACATTTGAATGTCAAATAAAATATCAAGGTGCATTTTTATAATGGTTTTAGGTTAAGCCAATGAAGAATCTAATAACAAAGCTGAGCCCACATGTAAGTATACCCACTCCTCAATTATTGAGTATCTTGTTATCTGGCATTTCTCACTTATGACTAGTAAAAAACTGCTATCTGACTAGTTTGGACATTAACAATGGATGTCTGGTGGTAAGGAACACCAAGGTGTGAGATAAGGGCAACACTGGCTGTGCTGGTTAAGGCTATACATCTTCTTGACTGGGCCATAATTCTCAGTGGTTTGGCAGTTATGTAATGATGTAATTTGGCAGTTATATAATGATGTAGTTACCCTTCATTTTGTGATCTGATGTGGTCATCCTCCGTTTTTGCATAATGACCTCATCTTTGGAAACTAACCATGCCATTAAGTGAGGAATAAGTATATTACGATTTTCTAAAAATTTCCTTATATACTCATGTATAAAAGAGACATGATTAATAAGCATTTTTGTATAAGTTCTATAAATTTAAAATATTGTCAAAGGTAATGAATTGATTTGTAACCTATTTACACATAAGGTATCTTCAAAATTTTATTGGTTATCATAGTTTCTGATAAATTTGTAGGTTCTGTATCTATGTCTGCTCTGTTAAGAACTCTGAAGAATCTGAGATTTACACTACTTGCAAGCTAACAAGTTAGTTCACTTTACTTTCATGCATGCTGTTGAATGACACAAGACTCATGAGCCAGAGACAGGACTTTATTATTCATAGAAGGTAGCATATGCTTCATTTTCTTGTCAATTCCCCTTGCCTCTCAAGTCTCACAAGATTAATATGAAGAAAGTTCCAGGTACATACTGCACACACTGTGTGTCATAACTGAATAACCTTAAATGTAGGAAATCCCTAATCTTATAATGGGACTACTGGCAAACCTGTAGTTTGCCCCTATAGGAGACATTTTCTTTATTATCTTAGTTAAGAAATAAATCTGCTCTTTGCCCTAGAGGGAGGCGCTATCTTTATCTGTTTATCTTCCAAGACTGTTTACTATACAAACACCCTTGACAAGACATCCCAGAATAAAAGCTAATATGACATGAAGAAACACTATGGAGAATTGTCTCTTAACATGCAGAACTGATGGTTTTTTTTAATTGATTGATAATTTGTTTAAATATCATTTCATTATAAAAGTAGAGATACATTTATGTGTAAATGTTTGAAGATTTTTAGTATTTGCTGCACTGTACTAAGGAATTCACATGCAGAAGAGACTAAGTGAATATTTCAATTATCATTTAAAAAATCTACATTGCAGAATTACTAATAACCATAAAAGGTATTAGAATAAGTTTTCTTTGGTGTTTAAGATATGTTATTAGCTAGGAATATGCTACCAACACTCTCCTTGCTTGAAGAAGTTATAAGAGTCCAGCAAGGCCTGCAGACTAACACACTTGGAGCATGAATCTAAGTGAGCAATTGTTAATTATGTGTTTTCAACACTTTACTGAGGATGGACCCTGTAAACTCACTTGACTTAGAAGTTTGAATGGCTCTGCCTTCTTGATGTATCTTCCTAGGGTGAGCCTTTCATATAAAGTTTTTTCCAGTGTCTGTAGCTACAGAGTGGAGACTTTACTGAGCCTAGAAGAACTGGTCATATGACTATTTTTTTTTTCTTATTCTTTTGTTTAAGAATAAGTTTTAAGACTTGTTTTCATTGTAACATAACACTTGACTGCAAGGTTGTAGAGTAAAAGTCATATTGGCCTTCCACCCAATCAACTGAGTCTATCTACATTCACCTAAAGAGCCTGTTACATATTGTATGACCAAATTGGTTTCGATCAGTTTATAGTAGCAGTATACTGGCAAATGATTAACAACTTGGAAGGCAGAGGTGAAGCTCCAATTTGTTGCGTTTTTAATTCTGTGCTGTAGGAATTATCGCCACGGCCTGTTTCAAACTAGCAAAGTGACGTCACTGATCAGAGAGTTGGGAAGATATTTGCATAACTGGCTCTCGAGCGGCAGCAAGAGCTGTTTACAGCACATCACTGTCTAATGCTCCAATTTTTCTATAAGTGAATTATAAAGAATGGAAAATCTCATTTTTGGAGAGGACTAAGTGTTGTTTATTTAAGTTATTGTTAACTTGACTAAATTTAAGGACATAGCTAAAGTTACAAGGTTACACTGCAATTTAATTGGAACTCAGAAACAAAAACACATTCAAAATTCAAGCTATTTAAACTTTCATGATGAATTTAACAGTCATTCCTGGGTTGTCCATGTTGTTTTCCTATTCTATTTGTCCATGTTAAAGTAGAGAAAATTCAGAATAATTTACTTTTAATAGGAAGAAAAAACAAAACAAAACAAATTGATACATTGTACCAGACATATACCACTCAATATGACAAATAGAAGTGTTTCTGGACCTGAGGCAGGAACTTTTAGCAGAAAAGTAGAGACTGAAAGTGTTCAAATACTGTAAGTTACTTTACTGAAATGCATTAATCTTCCCCTGTTTGGAACCTTTGTGTGTCTGCTGCAGGCAGCAGTACAAAGTGGTTGATAGCTACAGTCTGAGATATAGACTGACACTTTCTGCGGTAGCAGTCATGAGTGAGTTATTTCAATCTGTGCTAGTGCGGCTGGAAAATTTACCTTCACACGGCTGGAATTCCATTTCAGCCTGTCATGATACACTACACTGCGCCTGCTTCTTCATGAGCCAGAGCATCAGTGCAACGTGGTCGCAGAGATTGCTAACCTCTCAAACACAGTCACTTAAGCCAAATATCAAAAGGAAAAGAGAAACTTAAAAAAAGAAAAGAAAAAGGAAAAAAAAAATCCTCTTATAGGGATGGGAATACCAAAATGAATTGAGGAGTGCAAAAGTAAATGCACAAACATAGTATTAGTTTTCTTTATTTAAAAAAAAAAAATAATAATACTTGACAGTTTCTATGCTCTGCTAGAGAGTATTTGAGATTTTCCCATTCCTTGTTTCACAACTTTTAAAAATATACATTAGTACAGCAAGGATTTAATCTGTACCTATATAGGATCAAGTAACAAATAATGTAGCTATTTGGTTAATTATTTAATTTACAGTTACTGCTGGGCCATTCACAACAGAGAATTTTTTTTGTTTAAAATTGATATCATTAAGATGACTCAATATTAATTTTCCTTTTAAATTTTCAGGGATTATTAATGTGGCCCTACAGCCCTAGAGTAAGGAGCCCTGGTGACGCATTTGTTAAGTACTGGGCTGCTAATCAAAAGGTCCGCGGTTAGAATCTACCAGAATCTTCCAGGAAAGAAAGATATAGAAGTCCTGCTGCCTTCAAGATTATAGCCTTGGAAACCCCATGGGGCAGTTCTACTCTGCCCGACAGGGTCGTTATGAGTTGGACTCCACTGGATGGCAACGGGTTGGGATAGCCCTGGAGTATGCAAATTGGTTTCAATGAATATGTGAGTACTGTTAAATGATATGCAAGATATGTATTTATCGGAAGGTATTCCCTAAAAAAAAAAAAAAAAAATTTTTTTTTTTTTTATTCCCTAGCATTCATCAGTCTCTTGGGGGGAAGGTAAACTCTGGAGTTTGGGGACAATATTGGAGGAATAAAATGAATAGAATAAAATGGCCATAAACATACAAAAGCTCTAACTACTAAATCTATATAACCCATCAGCTTGACCTGGCACCACCTTCTCTTTCGCCTGGGCTGATAGGGCAACCAATGGGTCATTCCACTGATTTGAACAGAAAAGCCTGGAAGAACGCTATTGGGAAAACCAAAGTAAAGTCATACAAACATTATCGACAGAAGAGACATTCTACTGATTCTCCTAGGGGATTATCAGAGATAAGCTTCCCAGAGGTAGCTAACATTTATGACACCAAAATGATTAAAAAAAAAAAAAGGATGAAAACAAGACAATTATAGATTGAGGAAAAAAGAGATTTAAGAAGAAAATTTATGAAATGAGGTACAGGGCAAAAGTACCCCAAGCATAGGTCAGGTTCATATTACAGGAAAACAGCTCCCAGGAAAAGTTATTTTATTTAAAAAATTCTATCGAAATTGACTTATAAAAAGTTTATTGAAAACTTGTATTGGTGACTCAGATTTTAATTCTGACACTTTTACATCTAGCCCTTGATGTGACAGAACCTTCCTTCCTTCCTTCTTTCCTTCCTTCCTCCCTCCATCCATCCTTCCTTCCTTCCCTCGTTCCTTCTTCCTTCTTTCTTTTCTTCCTTCCTTTCTAACTATTTTTGTGTTTGATATTGGTATAAAAATGACCAGTACTATGCTGTGAGGAGTTCAGCTCCAGACCAACATCTGATGCCTAATATTTCAGGCCTGACCATGAGCACCTGTAAGGCTTTGTGTACTAGGCCTTATGGAGAAAACTGTCCGTTTCACAGCAAACTTGGTGCATAGCCAATGCAACGCAGTTTTCTGCAGAGAGTTGTAGTCAAGGACAGTCCCCCACCTCACCCCCCCCTTTTTTTTATAATTTTTATTGTGCTTTAAGTGAAAGTTTACAAATCAAGTCAGTCTCTCACACAAAAAACCATATACACCTTGCTACACACTCCCAATTACTCTCCCCCCTAATGAGACAGCCCACTCTCCCCCTTCACTCTCTCTTTTTGTGTCCATTTCACCAGATTCTCACCCCCTCCACCCTCTCATCTCCCCTCCAGGCAGGAGATGCCAACATAGTCTCAAGTGTCCACATAATCCAAGAAGCTCATTCCTCACCAGCATCCCTCTCCAACACATTGTCCAGTTCAGTCCACGTCTGAAGAGTTGGCTTTGGAAAAGGTTCCTGTCCTGGGCCAACAGAAGGTCAGGGGGCCATAACCACTGGGGTCCTTGTAGTCTCAGTCAGACCATTAAGTCTGGTCTTATGAGAATTTGGGGTCTGCATTCCACTGTTCTCCTGCTCTCTCAGGGGTTCTCTGCTGTGCTCCCTGTCAGGGCAGTCATCGGTTGTAGCCGGGCACCATCTAGTTCTTCTGGTCTCAGGATGATGTAGTCTCTGGTTCATGTGGCCCTTTCTGTCTCTTGGGTTCATAATCACCTTGTGTCCTTGGTGTTCTTCATTCTCCTTTGATCCAGGTGGGTTGAAACCAATTGATGCGTCTTAGATGGCTGTTTGCTAGAGTTTAAAACCCCAGACGCCACTCTTCAAAGAGGGATGCAGAATGTTTTGTTAATAGATTTTATTATGCCAATTGACTTAGATGTCCCCTGAAACCATGGTCCCCAGACCCCTGCCCCTGCTAACTGGCCTTCGGAGCATTCAGTTTATTCAGGAAATTTCTTTGCTTTTGGTTTTAGTCCAATTATGCTGACCTCCCCTGTATTGTGTGTTGTCTTTCCCTTCACCTAAAGTAGTTCTTACCCACCCTCCCTCCCTCCCCCTCTCATAACCACAAAAGAATGTTTTCTTCTCAGTTTAAACTATTTCTCAAGTTCTTATAATAGTGGTCTTATACAATATTTGTCCTTTTGCAACTGACTAATTTCACTCAGCATAATGCCTTCCAGGTTGCTCCATGTTATGAAATGTTTCACAGATTCCTCACTGTTCTTTATCAATGTGTAGTATTCCATCGTGTGAATATACCATAATTTATTTATCCATTCATCCTTTGATGGGCACCTTGGTTGCTTCCAGGTTTTTGCTATTGTAAACAGAGCTGCAATAAACATGGTTGTGCATATATCTGTTCGTGTAAAGGCTCTTATTTCTCTAGGATATATTCCAAGGAGTAAGACTGCTGGATCTTATGGGAGTTCTATTTCTAGGTTTTTAAGGAAGCACCAAATTGATTTCCAAAGTGGTTGTACCATTTGACATTCCCACCAACAGTGTAGAAGTGTTCCAATCTCTCCACAGCCTCTGCAACATTTCTTATTTTGTGTGCTTTGGATTAATGCCAGCCTTGTTGGAGTGAGATGAAATCTCATTGTAATTTTGATCTGCATTTCTCTAATGGCTAGTGATTGTGAACACTTCCTCAGATATCTGTTAGCTTTAGTGAAGTGTCTATTCATGTCTTTTGCCCATTTTTAAAATGGGTTATTTGTCCTTTTGCAGTTGAGTTTTTGTAGTATCATGTAGATTTTAGAGATCAGGTGCTGATCAGAAATGTCATAGCTAAAAACTTTTTCCCAGTCTGTAGGCAGTCTTTTTACTCTTTTGGTGAAGTCTTTGGATGAGTATAGGTGTTTCATTTTTAGGAGCTCCCAGTTCTCTAGTTTTTCTTCGACATTCTTTGTAATGTTTTGTACACTGTTTATGCCATGTATTAGGGCTCCTAACATTGTCCCTATTTTTTCTTCCATGATCTTTATCTTTTTAGATTTTATATTTAGGTCTTTGATCCATTTTGAGTTAGTTTTTGTGCATGGAGTGAGGTATGGGTCTTGTTTCATTTTTTGTAGATGGATATCTAGTTATGCCAACACCATTTGTTAAAAAGACTGTCTTTTCCCCATATAACCCTTTTAGGGCGTTTGTCAAATATCAACTGCTCATATGTGGATGGATTTACGCCTGGATTCTCAATTCTGTTCCATTGGTCCAGGTATCTGTTGTTGTACCAGGACTAGACTGTTTTGACTACTGTGGTAGTATAAAAAAATAGGTTCTAAAATCAGGTAAAATAAGGCCTCCCACTTTGTGCTTCTTTTTTAGAAATGGCTTTTTTATCCGCGGCCTCTTTCCCTTCTATATGAAGTTGATGATTTGCTTCTCCATCTCATTAAAGAATGTCTTTGGGATTTGCATCAGAATTGCATTAAATGTATAGATCGCTATGTGTAGAATAGACTTTTTTTTTTATTAACTTTTATTAAGCTTCAAGTGAATGTTTACAAATCCAATCAGTCTGTCACATACAAGTTTACATACATCTTACTCCCTACTCCCACTTGCTCTCCCCCTAATGAGTCAGCCCTTTCAGTCTCTCCTTTCATGACAATTTTGCCAGCTTCCCTCTCTCTCTATCCTCCCATCCCCCCTCCAGACAAGAGATGCCAACACAATCTTAAGTGTCCACCTGATATAATTAGCTCACTCTTCATCAGCATCTCTCTGTCTCACCCACTGACCAGTCCCTTTCATGTCTGATGAGTTGTCTTCGGGGATGGTTCCTGTCCTGTGCCAACGGAAGGTCTGGGGACCATGGCCGCCGGGATTCCTCTAGTCTCAGTCAGACCATTAAGTATGGTCTTTTTATGAGAATTTGGGGTCTGCATCCCACTGATCTCCTGCTCCCTCAGGAGTTCTCTGTTGTGCTCCCTGTCAGGGCAGTCATCGATTGTGGCCGGGCACCAACTAGTTCTTCTGGTCTCAGGATGATGTAGGTCTCTGGTTCATGTGGCCCTTTCTGTCTCTTGGGCTCTTAGTTGTCGTGTGACCTTGGTGTTCTTCATTTTCCTTTGTTCCAGGTAGGTTGAGACCAATTGATGCATCTTAGATGGCTGCTTGTTAGCATTTAAGACCCCAGACGCCACATTTCAAAGTGGGATGCAGAATGTTTTCATAATAGAATTATTTTGCCAATTGACTTAGAAGTCCCCTCAAACCATGGTCCCCAGACCCCTGCCCTTGCTCCGCTGACCTTTGAAGCATTCAGTTTATCCCAGAAACTTCTTTGCTTTTGGTCCAGTCCAATTGAGCTGACCTTCCAAGTATTCAGTGTTGTCCTTCCCTTCACCTAAAGCAGTTCTTATCTACTAATTAATCAATAAAAAACCCTTTCCCTCCCTCCCTCCCTCCCCCCCTCGTAACCACAAAAGTATGTGTTCTTCTCAGTTTTTACTATTTCTCAAGGTCTTATAATAGTGGTCTTATACAATATTTGTCCTTATGCCTCTGACTAATTTCACTCAGCATAATGCCTTCCAGGTTCGTCCATGTTATGAAATGTTTCACAGATTCGTCACTGTTCTTTATCGATGCGTAGTATTCCATTGTGTGAATATACCACAATTTATTTACCCATTCATCCGTTGACGGACACCTTGGTTGCTTCCAGCTTTTTGCTATTGTAAACAGAGCTGCAATAAACATGGGTGTGCATGTATCTGTTTCTGTGAAGGCTCTTGTTTCTCTAGGGTATATTCCGAGGAGTGGGATTTCTGGGTTGTATGGTAGTTCTATTTCTAACTGTTTAAGATAACGCCAAATAGATTTCCAAAGTGGTTGTACCATTTTACATTCCCACCAGCAGTGTATAAGAGTTCCAATCTCTCCGCAGCCTCGCCATCATTTATTATTTTGTGTTTTTTGGATTAATGCCAGCCTTGTTGGTGTGAGATGGAATCTCATCGTAGTTTTAATTTGCATTTCTCTAATGGCTAATGATAGAAAGCATTTTCTCATGTATCTGTTGGCTGCCTGAATATCTTCTTTAGTGAAGTGTGTGTTCATATCCTTTGCCCACTTCTTGATTGGGTTGTCTTTTTGTGGTTGAGTTTTGACAGAATCATGTAGATTTTAGAGATCAGGCGCTGGTCGGAGATGTCATAGCTGAAAATTCTTTCCCAGTCTGTAGGTGGTCTTTTTAATCTTTTGGTGAAGTCTTTAGATGAGCATAGGTGTTTGATTTTTAGGAGCTCCCAGTTATCGGGTTTCTCTTCATCATTTTTGGTAATGTTTTGTATTCTGTTTATACCTTGTATTAGGGCTCCTAGGTTGGCCCTATTTTTTCTTCCATGATCTTTATCGTTTTAGTCTTTATGTTTAGGTCTTTGATCCACTTGGAGTTAGTTTTTGTGCATGGTGTGAGGTATGGGTCCTGTTTTACTCTTTTACAAATGGATATCCAGTTATGCCAGCACCATTTGTTAAAAAGATTATCTTTTCCCCAATTAACTGGCACTGGTCCTTTGTCAAATATCAGCTGCTCATACTTGGATGGATTTATATCTGGGTTCTCAATTCTGTTCCATTGGTCTATGTGTCTGTTGTAGTACCAGTACCAGGCTGTTTTGACTACTGTGGCTGTATAATAGGTTCTGAAATCAGGTAGAGTGAGGCCTCCCACTTTCTTCTTCTTTTTCAGTAATGCTTTGCTTATCCGGGGCTTCTTACCCTTGTATATGAAATTGGTGATTTGTTTCTCTATCCCCTTAAAATATGACATTGGAATTTGGATCGGAAGTGCATTATATGTATAGATGGCTTTTGGTAGAATAGACATTTTTACTATGTTAAGTCTTCCTATCCATGAGCAAGGTATGTTTTTCCACTTAAGTATGTCCTTTTGAATTTCTTGTAGTAGAGCTTTGTAGTTTTCTTTGTATAGGTCTTTTACATCCTTGGTAAGATATTCCTAAGTATTTTATCTTCTCGGTGGCTACTGTGAATGGTATTGATTTGGTTATATCCTCTTTGGTGTTCTTTTTGTTGATGTAGAGGAATCCAAGTGATTTTTGTATGTTTATTTTATAACCTGAGACTCTGCCAAACTCTTCTATTAGTTTCAGTAGTTTTCTGGAGGATTCCTTAGGGTTTTCTGTGTATAAGATCATGTTATCTGCAAACAGTGATAACTTTACTTCCTCCTTGCCAATCTGGATACCTTTTATTTCTTTGTCTAGCCTAATTGCCCTGGCTAGGACTTCAAGTACGATGTTGAATAAGAGCGGTGATAAAGGGCATCCTTGTCTGGTTCCCGTTCTCAAGGGAAATGCTTTCAGGTTCTCTCCATTTAGAGTGATATTGGCCGTTGGCTTTGCATATATGCCCTTTATTATGTTGAGGAATTTTCCTTCAATTCCTATTTTGGTTAGAGTTTTTATCATAAATGGGTGTTGAACTTTGTCAAATGCCTTTTCTGCATCTATTGATAAGATCATGTGGTTTTATCTTTTGTTTTATTTATGTGATGGATTACATTAATGGTTTTTCTGATATTAAACCAGCCTTGCATACCTGGTATAAATCCCACTTGATCAGGGTGTATTATTTTTTTGATGTGTTGTTGGATTCTATTGGCTAGAATTTTGTTGAGGATTTTTGCATCTATGTTCATGAGGGATATAGGTCTATAATTTTCTTTTTTTGTCATGTCTTTACCTGGTCTTGGTATCAGGGAGATGGTGGCTTCATCGAATGAATTGGGTAGTATTCTGTCATTTTCTGTGCTTTGAAATACCTTCAGTAGTAGTGGTGTTAACTCTTCTCTGAAAGTTTGGTAGAACTCTGCAGTGAAGCCGTCCGGGCCAGGGCTTTTTTTTGTTGGGAGTTTTTTGATTACCGTTTCAATCTCTTTTTTTGTTATGGGTCTATTTAGTTGTTCTACTTCTGAATGTGTTAGTTTAGGTAGGTAGTGTTTTTCCAGGAATTCATCCATTTCTTCTAGGTTTTCAGATTTGTTAGAGTACAATTTTTCATAATAATCTGAAATGATTTTTTTAATTTCAGTTGGGTCTGTTGTGATGTGGTCCTTCTCGTTTCTTATTCAGGTTATTTGTTTCCTTTCCTGTATTTCTTTAGTCAGTCTAGCCAATGGTTTATCAATTTTGTTAATTTTTTCAAAGAACCAGCTTTTGGCTTTGTTAATTCTTTCAATTGTTTTTCTGTTCTCTAATTCATTTAGTTCAGCTCTAATTTTTATTATTTGTTTTCTTCTGGTGCCTGATGGATTCTTTTGTTGCTCACTTTCTATTTGTTCAAGTTGTAGGGACAGTTCTCTGATTTTGGCTCTTTCTTCTTTTTGTATGTGTGCATTTATTGATATAAATTGGCCTCTGAGCACTGCTTTTGCTGTGTCCCAGAGGTTTTGATAGGAAGTATTTTCATTCTCATTGCATTCTATGAATTTCCTTATTCCCTCCTTGATGTCTTCTATAACCCAGTCTTTTTTCAGGAGGGTATTGTTCATTTTCCAAGTATTTGATTTCTTGTCCCTAGTTTTTCTGTTATTGATCTCTAGTTTTATTGCCTTGTGGTCTGAGAAGATGCTTTGTAATATTTCGATGTTTTGGACTCTGCAAAGGTTTGTTTTATGACCTAATATGTGGTCTATTCTAGAGAATGTTCCATGTGCGCTAGAAAAAAAAGTATATTTTGCAGCAGTTGGGTGGAGAGTTCTGTATAAGTCAATGAGGTCAAGTTGGTTGATTGTTGTAAGTAGGTCTTCCGTGTCTCTATTGAGCTTCTTACTGGATGTCCTGTCCTCCAAAAGTGGTGTGTTGAAGTCTCCTACTATAATTGTGGAGGTGTCTATCTCACTTTTCAATTCTGTTAAAATTTGATTTATGTATCTTGCGGCCCTGTCATTGGGTGCATAAATATTTAATATGGTTATGTCTTCCTAATCAATTGCCCCTTTTATCATAATATAGTGTCCTTCTTTATCCTTTGTGATGGATTTAAGTCTAAAGTCTATTTTGTCAGAAATTAATATTGCTACTCCTCTTCTTTTTTGCTTATTGTTTGCTTGATATATTTTTTTCCATCCTTTGAGTTTTAGTTTGTTTGTATCTCTAAGTCTAAGGTGTGTCTCTTGTAGGCAGCATATAGATGGATCGTGTTTCTTTATACAGTCCGTGACTCTCTGTCTCTTTATTGGTGCATTTAGTCCATTTACATTCAGCGTAATTATAGATAAATAAGTTTTTAGTGCTGTCATTTTGATGCCTTTTTATGTGTGTTGTTGACAATTTCATTTTTCCACTTACTTTTTTGTGCTGAGACTTTTTCTTAGTAAATTGTGAGATCCTCATTTTTGTAGTGTTTGACTTTATGTTTGTTGAGTCGTTACGTTTTTCTTGGCTTTTATCTTGAGTTATGGAGTTGTTATACCTTTTTGTGGTTACCTTATTATTTACCCCTATTTTTCTAAGTAAAAACCTAACTTGTATCGTTCTATATTGCCTTGTATCACTCTCCATATGGCAGTTCAATTCCTCCTGTATTTAGTCCCTCTTTTTGATTATTGTGATCTTTTACTATTGACTTCCATGATTCCCTGTTACGTGTATTTTTGTTTTATTTAATTAATCTTCATTTGTTAGTTTTTGTGATTTCCCTATTTGAGTTGATATCAGGTCTTTCTGTTTTGTTACCTTGTGTTGTGCTGGTATCTGATATTATTGGTTTTCTGACCAAACAATATCCTGTAGTATTTCTTGTAGTTTTGGTTTGGTTTTTGCAAATTCTCTAAACTTGTGTTTATCTGTAAATATCTTAATTTTGCGTTCATATTTCAGAGAGAGTTTTCCTGGATATATGATCCTTGGCTGGCAGTTTTTCTCCTTCAGTGCTCTGTATATGTCGTCCCATTCCCTTCTTGCCTGCATGGTTTCTGCTGAGTAAAAAAAAAAAAAAAAAAAAACTGAACTTATTCTTATTGATTCTCCCTTGAAGAAAACCTTTCTTTTCTCCCTGGCTGCTTTTAAAATTTTCTGTTTATCTTTGGTTTTGGCGAGTTTGATGATAATATGTCTTTGTGTTTTTCTTTTTGTATCAATCTTAAATGGGGTTCGATGAGCATCTTGGATAGATATCCTTTCGTCTTTCATGATGTCAGGGAAGTTTTGTGTCAGGAGTTCTTCAACTATTTTCTCTGTGTTTTCTGTCCCCCCTCCCTGTTCTGGGAATCCAATCACCCGCAAGTTATCCTTCTTGATAGAGTCCCACATGATTCTTAGGGTTTCTTCATTTTTTTAAATTCTTTGATCTGATTTTTTTTCAGCTATGTTGGTGTTGATTCCCTGGTCCTCCAGATGTCCCAGTCTGCATTCTAATTGCTCGAGTCTGCTCCTCTGACTTCCTATTGCCTTGTCTAATTCTGTAATTTTATTGTTAATCTTTTGGATTTCTACATGCTGTCTCTCTATGGATTCTTGCAACTTATTAATTTTTCCACTATGTTCTTGAATAATCTTTTTGAGTTCTTCAACAGTTTTATTGGTGTGTTCCTTGGCTTTTTCTGCAGTTTGCCTTATTTCGTTTGTGATGTCTTGAAGCATTCTGTAAATTAGTTTTTTATATTTTGTATCTGATAATTCCAGGATTGTATCTTCATTTGGGAAAGATTTTGATTCTTTTGTTTGGGGGGTTGTAGAAGCTGTCATGGTCTGCTTGTTTATGTGGTTTGATATGGACTGCTGTCTCCGAGCCATCACTGGGAAACTAGTTTTTCCAGAAAATCTGCTAAAAAAAAATGCAGTCAGATCCCTATCAGAATTGCCTTTGGATTATAACTGCCACCTTGTTCCCTGTAAGGATGAAAGTCTGAGGTTTGGATCGTATATGCTTGGCTATAGCTGGTTCTGTGTTTTTAGTCCAATTAGGGGTGGATTTTTGGTCCCTGGTTTTTTTTTTTATTATTATTGTTGTTGTTGTTCCTTCTCTCAGGCCGAGAGAGTGGATTAGGAAAAGACCAAAAGGAAAAAAAAAAGGGGGGGGGAAGCAAAGCCACCTTGGAGCCAGAGGAGCCATTCTCCCTCTGGCTCAGGCAATTCGGATGTTAATGAAGCCGCCTGGGGTGGGTGGGGGAGGGATCAGAGAGATAGGAGAGTAGCACCTCAGAATATAGCCAGAGTTGCTTGTCTTGCTTGGAACGACTATTACATCTGAGATTCCCGCGGGGCGTGTCGCCTATGTGTGCTGGCTGTGTGGAGATTGCCCCCGGGGGCTCTGGCCGGCTGAAGTCATGGTCAGATCCTCCACTGCGAGTCCCACGCCCAACGTCAAGGTTCCCGTGCTAGGACGGTGCACTCTCGACTCCGAAATCAGTCGCTGCCTCCCGGGGACTTCTCGTCCCGCCAGCCACGTCGCCATGCCGCTCCCGTGAACCAGCTGGGCCCTCTCCCAGGGTTAGTTCCGGTGAGTGGAGCAGCTCCCCGTGCTTGTGCCGTGACCTCATGTCCCGGCTGGGATGCTGCTCTCCCTGCTCCAAGAGCAGTCGCTGCCTCCCAGGGACTTCTGCCACAAGCTGCGTCGCCACGCCGCCCGCAGAAACTGGCTGGGCCACCTCCCGGGGTTAGTTCAGGGGAGTGGAGCAGCTCTCTGTGCTTGTGCCCTACCTGCGCCCAGTCAAAATCCCGGGGGATGGTTCCCCGGCTGGGACGCTGCGCTCCCAGCTCCAAGACCAGTCACTGCCTCCCGGGGACTTCTCCCACTGGCTGGGTCGCCACGCCGCCCACACAAACCTCCCGGGGTGAGTTCGGGGGCTAGGGCTGGGCCCCTTGTTAGGGCTGGGCCCCTCGTTTGCACCGTCTGCTCCCCTGGGCTCTGCCCTAAATCGGGCGCCAAAGGTTACCTGGCTGGTATGCTGGCTCCAGGCTCTGAAAACAATCACTGCTTCCCCGTATTTGTTCGTTCTCCGTCTCTAAATCTGTGTTTGTTGTTCAGGGTTCGTAGATTGTTATGTATGTGCTCGATTCACTTGTTTTTCTGAGTCTTTGTTGCAAGAGGGATCCGAGGTAGCGTCTACCTAGTCCACCATCTTGGCCCCGCCTCCCTAGAATAGATATTTTTATAATGTTAAGTTTTCCTATCCATAAGCAAGGTAAGTTCTTCTAGTTATGTAAGTCTCTTTTGGTTCCCTGCAGAAGTATATTGTAGTTTTCTGTGTATAAGTCTTTTACTCTCTGGTTATATTTATTCCTATGTATTTTATCTTCTTGGGGGCTCCTATAAATGGCATTGATTTGGTGATTTCATGTTCGATGTTCTTTTTGTTGGTTTAGAGGAATAGAACTGATTTTTGTATGTTTATCTTGTATTCCAATACTTTGCTGAACTCTTCTATTAGCTTCAGTAGTTTTCTGGAGGAGTCGTTAGGGTTTTCTGTGTATAAGGTCACGTCATCTGCAAATAGAGATACTTTTACTTCTTCCTTGACAATCTGAAAGCACTTTCTTTCTTTATCTAGCCTAATTGCTCTGGCTAGGACCTTCAGCACAATGTTGAATAACAGCGGTGATAAAGAACATCCTTGTCTGGTTCCGGATCTCAGTGGGAATGTTTTCAGGCTCTCTCCATTTAGGGTGATGTTGGCTGTTGGCTTTGTATAAATGTCCTTTATTACGTTGAGAAATTTTCCTTCTATTCCTATTTTGCTGAGAGTTTTTATTATGAATGAATGTTGAACTTTGTCAAATGCCTTTTCTGCATCAATTGATAAAATCATGTGATTCTTGTCTTTTGTTTTATTTGTGTGGTGGATTACACTGTTTTTCTAATGTTGAACCATCCCTGCATACCTGGTGTGAATCCCACTTGGTCATGATGAATTATTTTTTGATATGTTGTTGAATTCTATTGGCTAGAATTTTGTTGAGGATTTTTGCATCTACATTCATGAGGGATATAGGTCTATAATTTTGTTTTCTTGTGGTGTCTTTACCTGGTTTTGGTATCAGGGATATGATGGCTTCATAGAATGAGTTTGGTAGTATTCCAGCCTTTTCTATGCTCTGAAATACCTTTAGTAGTAGTGGTGTTAGCTGTTCTCTGAAAGTTTGGTAGATGTCTCAGTGAAGCTGTCTGGACCAGGGCTTTTTTTGGGGGGGCGGAGGGGGGAGTTTTTTGATTACCTTTTCAATCTCTTCTTTTGTTACTGGTCTATTTAGTTGTTCTACCTGTATTTGTGTTAGTTTAGGTAGGTAGTGTGTTTCTAGGAATTCATCCATTTCTTTTAGGTTTTCAAATTTGTTTGAGTATGGTTATTCATAGTAATCTGATACGATTCTTTTAATTTCAGTCAGGTCTGTCATAATATCATCCATCTCATTTCTTATTTGGGTTATTTGGTTCCTCTTCTGTTTTCTTTTGTCAGTTTGGCCAGTGGTTTATCAATTTTGTTGATTTTTTCAAAAAACCAGCTTTTGGTCTTGTTAATTCCTTCAATTGTTTTTCTATTTTCTGTTTTAGTTCAGCTCTAATTTTTCTTATTTGTTTTCTTCTGGTGCCTGTGGGTTTCTTTTGTTGCTCTCTTTCTATTTGTTCAAATTGTAGGGATAATTCTTTGATTTTGGCCCTTTCTTCTTTCTGGATGTGTGCATTTATTGATATAAATTGGCCTCTGAGCACCGCTTTTGCCGTGTCCCAAAGGTTCTGATAGGAAGTGTTTTCATTCTCACTGGATTTTCTGAATTTCTTTATTCCATTTTTTTTTTATCATTAATGTCTTCTATAATCCAGTTCTTTTTTGAGCAGGGTGTTGTTCAGTTTCCACTTGTTTGATTTTTTTTCCCTGCTTTTTCTGTTATTGATTTCCACTTTTATGGCTTTATGGTCAGAAAAGACACTTTGTAATATTTTAATATTTTGGATTCTGCTAAGGCTTGATTTATGACCTAATATGTGGTCTATTCTAGATAATGTTCCATGCGCACTAGAAAAGAAAGTATAGTTGGTTGCTGTTGGGTGGAGTGTTCTGTATATGTCTACGAGGTTAAGTTGGTTGATTGTGGCATTTAGATCTTCCGTGTCTTCATTGAGCTTCTTTCTGGATGTCCTGTCCTTCACCGAAAGTGTTGTGTTGAAGTCTCCTACTATTATTGCGGAGCTGTCAATCTCACTTTTCAATGCTGATAGAGTTTGTTTTATGTATCTTGCAGCTCTGTGATTGGGTGCATAAATATTTACTATGGTTATATCTTCTTGGTGTATTGTCCCTTTAATCATTATATAGTGTCCTTCCTTATCCTTTCTGATGGGTTTAACTTGAAAGTCTATTTTGTCAGAAATTAATATTGCCACTCCTGCTCTTTTTTGATTGTTGTTTGCTTGATATATTTTTTTCCATCCATTGAGTTTTAGTTTGTTTGTGTCTCTAAGTGTAATGTGTTTCTCTTGTAGGGAGTATATAGACTGATCTTGTTTTTTAATCCATTCTGTCATTCTCTGTCTCTTTATTGGAGCATCGAGTCCATTTACATTCAGGGTACTTATGGCTAGGTGTGAATTTAGTGTTATCATTTTGATGCCTTTTTTGTGTGTTGTTGACAGCTTCTTTTTTCTACTTGATTTTACGTGCTGAGTAGGTTTTCTTTATATATTGTCCTTTCCTCATATTTGTTGTTGTTGTTGATTTTGTTTCTGCTGAGTCTGTATTTTTCCCTTGTATTTTATTTTGATGAGTAGGATAGCTTGCCTCACTTGTGGTTACCTTTTTTTACCCCTATTCTTCTAAATTTAAAACTAACTTTTATTTCTTTGTATCACTGTATCTTCTTTTCCATATGGAAGGTGTATGATTACATTTCTTAGTCCCTCTTTATTATTTTAATGTTGTCTTCTTTTATATGATAACCTCGTTGTTACCCTGTGTTGGCCTTTTTTTTTTTTTTTTAATAACCTTGCTTTGTTTTTTCGGATTTCCCTGTCTGGGTTGACTTCTGGTTGCTCTGCCCAGTGTTCTAGTCTTGTGTTGATACCTAATATTATTGATTTTCTAACCAAAGTCCCTTTAGTATTTCTTGTAGTTTTGGTTTGGTTTTTACAAATTCCCTCAACTTGTGTGTATCTGGAAATGTCTTAATTTCACCTTCATATGCAAGAGACAGTGTCCCTGAATATATGATTCTTGGCAGGCAATTTTTTTCCTTCAATTTTTTTAAATGTGTCATCCCATTGCTTTCTTGCCAGCATGGTTTCTGCCGAGTAGTCCGAGGTTATTCTTATTGCCTCTCCTTGGTAGGTGACTTTTTGTTTATCTCTTGCTGCTCTCTTTATGTTTGGTTTTGGCAAGTTTGATTATGATATATCTTCGTGACTTTCTTTTAACATCTACCTTCTGTGGAGTTTGATGAGCATCTTGGTTAGATATCTTCTCATCTTTCACTATATCAGGGAAGTTTTCTGCCAACAAATCTTCAACAATTTTCTCTGTATTTTCTGTTATCCCTCCCTGTCCTGGGATTCTAATCACTCGTAGGTTATTTCTCTTGATACAGTCCCACATGATTCTTAAAGTTTCTTCATTTTTTTAATTCTTTTATCTGATTTTTCTTCACATATATTAGTGAAAAGTGATTTATCTTCGAGTTCAGAAATTCTAGCTTCTACTTGCTCAATTCTGCTCCTCTGACTTTCTGTTGAGTTATCTAATTCTGTAATTTTATTGTTAATCTTCTGAATTTCTGATTGTTGTCTGTCTATGGATTTTTCCAGCTTACTAAACTTTTCATCATGTTCCTGAATAATCTTTCTGATTTCTTCAGTTGCTTTATCTGTGTGTTCCTTAGCTTGTCCTGTGTATTGCCTCATTTCCTTCCTGATGTCTTGAAGGGTTCTGTATATTAAACTTTTATATTCTGCATCTGGTAATCCCAGGAATGCACTTTCATCTAAAAGATCCCTGGATTCTTTGTTTTGAGAGCCTGTTGAGGTGATCATGACCTGTTTCTTTATGTGAGTTGATATTGAGTGTTGTCTCCTAGCCATCTATAAGTTATTGTATTAGTTTATGCTTGCTTACTGTGTCATTGCTGTTTGCTTTGTTTTGTTTTGATATACCCCTATGCGTTGCTTGAGTGAGCTAGCTTGTTTATTTTCAGCTTTGGAGCTCTGGTGTCCTGTCCCCAGCTGGCTAGAGCTGTTATCAGGTATAGCAGTCTAGGAGTCCATTCATTCATAGCTCAGGTTTCCAGGTAGCTGATCATCAAGTGTGTGGTATAATCTCTGTCCTACAGTCTTAGAGGGGCAGGGGTGATTGGCGTGTATACCAGTATCTGATTGCAGCAGGGGGTCACACTCTGAACAAGGCAGGGGGCTGAATACTGACCCCCAAGTCTCTGAGAAAAATGCATCTCTGTTCCCTAGGGCGTGCTGGTGGGTGGGTTCTGCAGAGGGACCATGGGCACCCAAAGTTTTTGTTGTAAGGACTGGGAGGTACCAGTTATCTCTGGACCCCTGTCATGGGTGGCTGGGCGCCCCAAGTGGAGGCACCAGCCCTTAGGTCCCTGTCGTGGGTAGGTGAGGACCTTGTTTAATAGGCAAAGGAATGTCAAACATCAAACACCCACCTCTCCACCGCACCGCTGAAATGGTTGGAGTTTGCCAACAAGGGCCTATTCTCCCAAAATAGGCCCACACAGGTCCATGCAGAAGGGAAAGGTACTCAAGATCCACGGATGGTTTATGCCTGGACAGGAGCCACTTCTGTCCTGAGCTCCCCCAGTTAATGGAGCTAGCAAATTATCTTCTCCTCCCAATTACAAATTTTTTCCTTCCCCAAGGCTGGGAGGATGGCTCTTGGTGCTCACCGGGGTCTATTTCAGGCCCAGGAATTCGGCTGCTGAAGCCAGCTTGGGGGTTGGGGGTGGAGGATGAGGTAAAATATACGCAAATACTTAGCTTTTGCCAATAGTGCCATTCTCCTCAGGTTCCGGAGGTGTGAGTAGGTTGTGTGGCTGGCTGCTTCTCCCTGAGGAAACTGCAGCCAAATGCTAGTACCAGCCCCCCACCGCTGCCTCCACTCCGGGAATGGTGCTGGAGGTCTCCCTGCTGTTCAGGTTCGGTAACTCCTCTCCACTTCTGAATGGTCTCTTCCTCTCCTTGTCCCTCAGCTCGTTGTATAAGCTTGCCTTTGATGCTCGGTGGTCCCAGCTTGTCACAAATATACTCATTTCACTAGTTTGTTCAGGTCTTTGTTGTAAAGAGGGCTTGCCAGAAGCCTATGTCTGTTCTGCCATCTTGGCTCCATCTCCCCACCCCCTTTTTGAAATGTGTTTTATTTTATTTATGCAGACCTGAATTTCTATTGACCATTAAATATTTTCCTCTTGGGTAGTAATGTTAGTATTGGAGCTGTTTTTATCACTAAAAATTAGTTTTATGATTGGATGATAGAAGTTTTACCTGGCAATATAAGTATCATTATAGAAAAGTCAGAGTTCCTTTTGATTTAGAAACAATCTAAGGATTGAGGAGTAAGACAAAAAAATGTGCCATTTGTATCTACTACATTATGACCTCTATTGAGAAATCTGTTGATCAAGCAAGGCTAGAGCTGAGAAACAAACTTTACTGTCTTTTATTGCTTTAGTTATTATTAGTGAAGAAAAAAATAATGTTTTCAACAAAAACATACAAAGGTTTGTTTCTACTAGTAGTTTCCAAATTGAATAAATGAAACTCTAAATATTTTCCTGAACCAAAAAATATTGTCTTGCTAAAATGTATGGAATAACAGCTTGAGATTAAACCATGGTCTCTCATAGTTGTCACTATTGACATTGTGGATCAGAAAATCTTTGTCAGAGGACAGGGGAGATGTCCTGTGTATTATAAAATGTTTAGCAGCAACCCCGACGTCTACCCACTAGATGACAGTTGCCCTCTCTGCCCCAGCTGTAATGAACAAAAATGTCTCTAGACATTGTAAATGTTCTCTCTGGGGCAAAATCACCTCTGGTTGAGAACCACTAGATTCAATAGGATTCAAGCCTGAAATGTGCAGTGGTTAACCTAAACAGATTGAAATCACTAAGGTAGGATTTGTGAATACATGATAATTATTTAAGTACTATCTATGAACTGATATAGTTTATAAACTATTTACAGGGATAATTACATTTATCCAGCTGAAAGCATTTATTATACCTTACATAAGCCTAAACTTGTATTTGTTGTTGTTGTTAGCTGCAGCCTAGTTGGTCCCCTAACTCATAGTGTCCCCTTGACTCAGGGTGACCCAGTTCACAATGGGATCAGATTGTTGTGATCCATAGCGTTTTCACTGGATGTTTTGGAAGTGGGTCACCACAACTTTGTCTTTAGCATGGAAGTTCCACTGAAACCTGTTCAGCTTCATAGCAACATGCAAGCCTCCACTGATAGACAGGTGGTGGCTGTGCATACAACACTGCCCCCAAACAGGATACTAGGTGATACTAGTATCAAAAAATGACTTACATATAGCCTGTGCCTTCAAAGAAGTTCTAATCTCAAAACAAATTGACTGAGATGGAGAAATTGTATTCACCAATTCCTCTTGAAAATTATTGTATCTCCATGTACAGGAATATTGATAAGCCCTGTGGATTGGGGGTCAAAAATCCTTAGAGCATGGCCAACTAACAAAGTATAATTGTAAAACTACCTTCTAAAACAGATGTATCCTGCCAGATGAACGTTAGATTTGCTAAACACTGACAGAAATGGAAAGGAATAACTGGAAGAAGACTGAATTGCTCTGCATTATAGAGTAATTAAAGGGGCTGGCTTCTGAGTGAAGGAAGAAAAAGAAAGGGAAATCTAACCAAACAATAACAACCCCCCTATGTTGCCACAGTTGAAAAGAGTTACCAGAAAGAAAAGGTGAAAATTTGGGGTTAGACCATTTTGTGAAAGGACTGCACTGTCAAATGAAGGTTTAAATAAATCTTTTATTATTTTTTTTTTTTAAAGAAAACCAATTGTCATCTCACAGAGTTTTTTTTTTTTTTTTTTTCCAAAATACATTGAATTTTTTCTATGGAGAGGGGGGCATCGTGTTAGCATTTTCATATGGATTACTTTAACTCTCAAAATAACCCCATGAGAAAGGTATGATCATCACTTTCATTGTCTTGCATGTGAGGAAGTCGAGGCTTGGAGGGATCAAGTTGCTCGTCCAAAGTTGCATATGTAGCAAGAAAGGGGCTAATGTGAAAGAGCTTGAACCAAGAGATTTTGATATTAGTCCTTGATTTCTTAACCACCATCTTTCATTAGAGTTGTCTCCTGGGTTTTCAAGGTGGTGATTGATGGCAAGAATTTCTTGGCCTTCTTTTCTTTTTCTCAGATTATGGGGTTTATTAGGGAAGTAACACGTTACAATTCAGGTCCTGGCATACTCAGGATATAGTTCTTTGAACAGGATAGCCTCTTCCCAGCCCACAGGCATGCTACTTTATGGCTCCCCGACCTCTGTCCTGCTCAGGCAAGTACAACGAAGCTCTTTTAGCTCTGCCAGTTAGTGTCCAGAGGCACCCCACTCCACCAGTAAGCCTTAGCAAGAAAGTGCTCAGCACTAGCTCCGAGAGTTGGCAAACCTAGCTCCACAAAGTGCCTGGAGACAACCTACTCCACCAGCAAGCCTCTTGCCCAAAGGCACTCAGTCTTCTCGCTCCATGGGCCAGCTGTCTCCAGGGTCTCCTAGTTCTGCTGCTGCTGTTTCTAGCCACCTCTGGCATTACAGCTCTCTCTTTTTGGCCTCCTGGTTCCAGAAGCTTCTCAGTGCTGGGATCCCAGGACCAAAGGAGGAGCTCCACTCCTAGTTCTTTCTTGGTGGTGGTGAGATAGATCCCCCTTTCTTGGACTTCTTGATGGCAATAACATACCTCCACTTTCAATTCTTCAAAGATATCACTAATGTTTCTGCTGATCCTGAGTTACAGCAAGCAGTGGGGGTGACAAAGATTAAAGATTCTTTTGAAGGCGTTGTCACTTATGTTTATGAATGAATTTAGGAAAGACAATATATTAGCAAAAAGAAAGTTCAGTAAGTGTCACTCAGTCAGGTGTATTGGATTGTTCAGTGAGTGGTACTGATGTCCATTCCACAAACGGAGAAAGTAGCAGAGCATAAAACAGAATAGAGCTGTAAATTCACAGTGCTGTTTCCATATTTAATTTGAAGGGTATGGATTTCTGAATAATCCAGCAAACACAGAAAATTATGCATTTGAAATGTAAAATACTTGCCTTCTTTGAGTAGCCATGCCTGTATACTTATGCTCTTGCTCCTGTCTATTCTTGCCTATGTCCATAGCTATTTTGTAAATTAAAATTTGTAACCAATGACTATAGTTTTTGAAAATATTACTAAAGACAAATAAAGATATTCAATGCTAATTTATGGCTTAAGGTGTTCACAATAAATTATTATGTGAAATTGTACTTTGTCACTGACATTTGTGATTCCTGTTACCTTTTTTTGTATATGTCAAAAAAGAGCATTTTCATCCTTACAACACTGTAGGTTAGTCTACAAGAGTTTCTCATTCAATCAAAGCTGAGGTTGAGGTTCACTTTTATGAATTCAATAGCAAGAAGAAGAGATAACTGAAGAAAGTGGGGATTCAGGAGTGTGTGATTTAACTTCATATTCTTTACTTGCTCCCTTGAAGCCACTCCAAATAAATCAAGAACCAGAGAAATAGCATGTGCTTGATAGATAGCTTCAAAATAGTCCTTGCTGGTTTGAAAGCTTGCTACTCAAATTTGTTCCTTTGTTCCTTTAGCATTTTTTTAGTGCTTTGGAGCTTTTTTAGAAATTCAGAATCCCACATCTGACTCTAGACATGCAAATCGTAATTTGCATTTTAAAGAGATGTCTGGATAATGAGACCCACTATATCCCACCCCCACCAGAAGGCTGCTGCTAAGCCCTTCTTCTCTTATATAGTGATTCTAGCTTCACTACTATGTGAGTTTTGAGATATTACAGCTGAAAATAGCAATTGGCATCCTGAAAAGGTCTTCATTCAGATAGAGAAGACAACCTGTATGGTCTGTATTTATTAACTTTCACTTTTATACATTTCAATTTCTGTAAGTGAACACTGAGATAAATAGCCTGAGTCTTTAAACAAAGGAGACAACAAAAAACAACAATGGAAGCTTGCTCAGGAATAGGTACAGCAGCATATAGGTCTTCACAAAAGTAGAAGTTACATTGTGCAACATTGTACAGACAGTGATAAATGTGAACCTATGAATTCTGGAAATAGTGATAGGAAATAGAAACAAGAGTGGTTCAGAGATAGGGATGTGAAGCATACTCTTTATATTTTTGCCAAAAATTGAAGTTCATATATTTCGTGAACTAGAGAATCTTTTTAAAGGAAGCAAATTCATAACCAAACACCTTCTGGAATTGTCTGTATTAATATATTATCCATAAAATATTTTAATTAAAACATAAATCACTACTAGCTTACAAGTTTACTCTTCTGCATTATTTTACAAAACGTCTGCGATAAGAAAGAAAATAATGACTTCCATTTCCTTTAAAATTCCCAAGATGATATATAATACTCTTTCTAATCTCCAGTGACGCTCGTTTATTTTCAAATACCCTTATATTCATGGAGCCCTGGTGACACAGTGGTTTAAGAGTTTTTCAAACGACATTTTATTGTTTGTTGAATCATATTGTCTTCTTGGATAAAAGGAGAAGTTGAAAGGAAGATACATGCTAAGTATTATTCTTACTTCTGTTGTATAACTACAATATATAAATAGACATATGCCTAAATTAATATTTAAAAGTAACTAGATTTTTTTTTTAGATAGGATCGAGGAAACAATTTCATTTGTTTTATCCTTAAAAATTTGTGATGTCTTAGTCAAGATTACGACTCCTCTGGTCAATTGGCCCTGAAGTTCATTAAACATGTGAAGATTTCAGTACAAATAAATCACTATATGTTCTTAAGATTCTGGGTACAAATGGTTCACAAGCTTGACTGCTAACTGAGATGCTGGTGGTTCAAGTCCACACAGAAGTGTCTTGAAAGAAAAACCTGGCTATCTACTTCCAAAAAATTAGCCTTGAAAACCCTGTGGAGCACAGTTCTACTCTGACACAGAAGGGGTTGCCATAAGTTGGAATTGATTCAATAGCAGTTGGCTCACTAGCTTTAGACCCTAGCTTTTTTTAAAAAAGGTAAAATTCAATAAATTTCTTAATAAAATTTATTTTCACTTTTAACCAAATTAATATGCTAGTAATAGTAATAGTACATAGGTTTTAAAAGTGAATTTCTTTCTAAGGTTTTTTGACACTATATTCAGTTAAACTGATAAATTTACCTAAACGTGTCCTCCCTCATTATTATATTCATTTGATAATTATTGCAATTATTTTAGTCTTCAATTTTATGAAGCATTTAAAAAGTAGGATGCAGAGCAAATCAGAGAAAAGGTTTTGGTGTCAGTTTACTGAAGAGAACTTTCAAGCAGAGAGAATTTTTTTTTTTTTGTGGGAGAAGGTATCTGAGGACTCATAAAGTATTTTAGAAAAAATAATCAGGCCTCCAAAATGTTTATTGTTTTCCCTAACCTTAAAAATATTCAAACACAGAAAAATGATAAAGGAAAGGATAAGTGAAAGGAAGTGAAAAAATAAAGCGGAGAGGAGAGAAAAGTACGGGTCCTGGATCCTGAACCCCCAACACTTATAAACTAAAACAAGTTTCCTATTGTCTGTAAACCTTGCCTGAATAGGAAACTAATTTTGGAGCCACTCTTACCCTACAACAGACATAGAGGGAATATCTGGAAATAGAATACAGTAAGAGAAAAACAGCAACTAAAATTGACCTGTACTCAGCACTAAGCAAACTACACTTCTAACCAATCGATACAGCCAATACAAGACCTGATAGATGCATTTCTGTCAAATTCTCTCAGAAAAATCTTACAGTAGCAAAGCTTTCTCCTACAGCTTTAATTCTTTGTGGAGTCTGTTCCATTTCATGCAATATCTTTTATATTATTTTTCTTCTTCCGGGGCTAACAGCTTCATTTCAGAATTCAAGTTCTTTTGCACTAATAAAACAGCTGACCATAGATTTGGCTCTGTGCAAACTTCATTGCAATTTCTGATTTAAAATTTCTTTCTAAAGGAAATTTGTTAAACCATCTTATCTTCTTTGTTATTAAATATGATATGTTATTTCTTATAACAAAGTAGGCTAATTAATTATCTTCATATCCATCTCCATACAATCATGTAGCTATAGTGGAAAGTTAATTTTAGAATCAAAGAGACAAAGTTTCAATTTTGTCTCACGATACTTATGTAAATATGGAGACAGCAAATAATATTTTAGGGTTCTTCTGAAGGTTAAATGAAAGAGTATATAAGATACCTAGGGCAGTTTCTGATACATAGTTGGTGCTCAATACGTGTCATTGCCTATCTTTCTTCTTAAGGAATGACAGGGCAAAAGCTCAAGAATAGAAAAGAATACAGCAATGCACTGTGGGTCTTATGCACTTTTCGAACAACTTTTCTCCGTACAAGGAGTAATTTTTTTTAAAGGTCAGTCTCTTGCTTCACACATTTCTTTTATAAAGGTACATATTTCAGGCTTGGGGTGGGCACAAGGAGAAATTTTGTAGGAAATCTTGGGCTTGGTAATAGGAAAATGCACTTCTCCACTGAGGAAAATGAGAATGCCTTAAATAGCACAACTGTCCTTTAAATTTCAGAGGTTATAAAGCTGAGGTTAGTAAACATTTGAATTACAGTTCTCCCACCAGGAAGCCAATTTTTCACAGCTTCCTTCGTGTGCCTTAAAAACAAAAATTTTCAAATCTGGAGTACTTGTCACCTTTTACATTAAATTCACCGGTCAGGCAATTTGTAGAGACGAATTAGTTTTAATGATCATAAGTATATAAAGCTTTTCAAGTACCCACATGTACATTTAATGGTTATTTCTCAACATGAAATATATTAATCATGTAAAGAAGATTGTTATAAATAGTAAGTCACAAGCTAATGAAAAGATGTTAAGTTATACAAACAAAGTTTTCATATAGATTTAGCCAAATATTAACATCCCTTTCATTACCTAGAATTCTGTTGGGAACATTATTAATTTAAAATGTTCCTATTTGCTCAATGAAAGTCTTATTAAATACATATTTCATTTTTGTACAGGCTTCATGTAAGTCACATACTCTTCTAGGATTAGCATATTTTAGTACCATATTATCTCTTATGCTAGTCATTACAATGACAAGGAAAATAGTGAACTCAAACCAAAAGTAACCTAACAAAAATAATTGTTAAGGCTCTAGAAAAAAGTGAAACTACCCTTTAGATGTTGTGACAATGATGAGGAAACTATCTTCTAGTTTTTAAAACTTCATTCTTGGCCTAATAAAAGAGAATGTGATTCAAAATTAGTAACTATTAGTGTCTCCTCTGATAACAGGTGAGAGATAAAGGGCTTTATAAGATAAACATACATTTCAGACTTGTGTTGTTTTACTGGGGAAGTCCTTGGGTGGTGTAAACATTAAGTGGTTGGCTACTAACTGAAAGGTGGGTGATTCGAATCCACCCAGAGGCACTTCAAAAGAAGGGCCTGGTAATTTACTTCCAAAAGGTCACAGCCATTGAAAGCCCTATGGGGCAATTCTACACTGAAATACATGGGATCACCATGAGCTGAAATAGACTTGGTGGCAACTGGTGGTGTTTTATTCTTATGTGTAGACAGAGCATTTTTTAGGACATTAATGGACATATAGATTTCTTTTCTATTCATATACTTTCTCATTTTTTATTGGCATATAGGCTATTTTTTCCCCCCAATTTCTAGTAGTCATTTCTAGGGCAGCGAGAATAGCAGTTAGTCAATGATGTCTAAATATTGAGTTATAAGAAAGACTTCCCCACAAGGAATTTGTTCATGATTCCTTCTAAGAATGTTCATATTTCCTTTTTACGTTTACAGATTGGAATCATTTGGTGTTTATCTTGATCTGAGTGAGAGTTATGGCTTCAAGTTTTTTCATTTTCCACAGTTTTACCCAACGTTCTCTTCTGATTTGTTAAAAAGCCAATCTTTATCCCATTGATGTGAGATGCTGCTTTTATCCTACACTACATTGTCATATCATACAAACTAAGTTTACGCTGGAGCTGCCACGTAATAGGAGGAAAGTAGAAAAAATGCTTTTAGTAAATTGTAATGCAGTACTTGGTACATAGTAAACATTCCCTTGATAGACATTAATATTTATCATAATTATTCCTCAGAACTGTTCCCTTCCAAACCTAACATCAGCATATTAAAAATGAGAAATCAGGTTCACTTTTGTGTTTGCTTTCTAATAGTCCTGATGCTGTGCAATTATGTGGTTTCCTTTTCCTTCTTGTCCCCCATGCAGTTCTCACATATTGCGATAAATTAAAAAAAAAAGATGTAGATTTGAAAAGTACTTATTTTTGTATACAATAGGAAACTACTACTGCTGCCTTTTTAGGATAAGTTTAGGGAATTAGCCATGGGAAGGCAATAGCGTCTAATTATTTTGAGATGTCTTGGTGTTTTGTACTTTTAGTGGCAACACTCATCACATTTATTTCTCTGTACACAAAGCCACAGAAGATTAATGTAAAAGGACCCTATGAAAATCTGTCACCTTTCTTAAGGCTGTACTCTCCTTTCTTGCTTTATTTTTTTTAAACTACGTAGTCAACTCATTAGGAATTCTGTCTTTCTACTCAAGAAGGAGAGGAAAGTGGCGATTTGGTCATGAGTGACTCAGGTCTCCAGAAACAGCTATAGCTTCACTCATAAGTTCCAGAACACAGTTTACGGGTAAGTCGTCTCTAACTTCTAGAGGACTCCTTACGGGGGGAAAAAAGTTTATCCTAGTTTTTGACTTTTCAAGACATATTCTCCTATTAAAAAGAGAGACATAAATTATTATCTTACTAACTTTAAATTAAAAAAAAAAATTCACATTTAAAAATACTCTAAGGCTGAATTCTATTACATTACTCCAAATTTGATATTGACAAAATCATCAGGCATTTGAATTGTGGTGTTGGTGAAGAATATTGAATATAGCGTGGACTGCCAAAAGAATGAACAAATCTGTCTTAGAAGAAGTACAACCAGAATGTTCCTTAGAAGCAAGGATGGTGAGACTGCCTATTACATACTTCGGACATGTTGTCAGGAGGGATCAGTCCCTGGAGAAGGACATCATGCTTGGTAAAGTACAGGGCCGGCGGAAAAGAGGAAGACCCTCAATGAGGTGGTTTGACACGGTGGCTGCAACAATGGGCTTAAGCATAACAACGATTTTAAGGATGGCGCAGGACTGGGCAGTGTTTCCTTCTGTTGCGCATAGGGTCGCTATGTGTCGGAGCCGACTCGACGGCACCTAACAACAACATCAGGCCTAGAGATGTCCATTATTATCCAGTTTAGTATCACTGTCATTTTATATTTCACACCCTGAGAAATTTCAAAAGGGAGTAAAAGTCGACACTAAATATGAAAGTGCTTTAGCATTGGGTGTCATTTTGGAACTACCTAAACAGATAAACAAGAATAGTCATTATAGCATGAAGTGATTATCACTTCCCTTTCCTTGGAAACTCTATGGGGCAGTTCTATAGGATTGATATGAGTCGGAATTGACTCGATGGCAGTGGGTTTTTTTTTTTTTTTTTTTTCCCTAGAGTCTATAATAAAAGTCATGTAAGTAGTAGTAAATCCTACATATTTGACTACACTAGCTAATTACCAAATAATTATGCCTTGGCATTTTGTCAAATTCACAAGTGCTCTATTTTTATGTATTTCAGATAGGATGAATAGATTATTAAAATATACTCTTACCATATCTTGCCTTTAGACAGGCTTTGGGATATTGGCTATGGAAATATATATTTGGTAAACAACTCATTGCCATCGAGTCCATTCCGACCCATAGCAACTGTATAGGACAGAGTAGAACCGCTCCATAGAGTTTCCAAGGAGCGCCTGGAGGATTCAAACTGTTGACCTTTTGGTTAGCAGGTATAGCACCTAACCACCAGGGCTTCCTTAGAATGTTTAGTGCCCTATAATTGTATCATTTAAAAAATTACAGGTATTAATAAGAGCGTATTCAGTAACTTATTGCAGACAGACATTCTGTGATCTTACCTATCCCAATGGGGTATTTGTATAAAACATTCTCATTTAATAAACCTGTGGCCATCAAGCTGATTCCCACTCTTGGCGACCCGATGTATTACAAAGTAAAACTTCTCTATAGGGTTTTCCTGGTTGTGTGTAATCTTTATGGAAGCAGATCACCAGACTTTTCTTCCATGGTGCCCCTGGGAAGTTTGAACTGCCAATCTTTAGATTAGTAATCGAGTGCAAACCATTTGTGCCCCTCAGGGACCTTTTCACTGAATACACACTGTGTTTTTCCACAATGCCTAAAATATACTGGTTTTCACATATCACCGGTTTACTTTTCAACATTACTGTAGAAAAAGTACACAATACACTTCATATGAGGATTGCTTCATAATTAGGTTTAGACTTTATTCAGTAATGCTTGGACTGCTCTGAAATTTTCATAAAAAATGATGTTTTCAAGTCTCAATGTTTAACAGCCGTGTTCCTAGTAAACAGTCCAGAGCAAGGTGGAGAGTGATAAGGAGATATAGAAAATCGCAAAAGCATTTTTTGAAAAAAATCAGAATACTAGTTAAATAATGTATTTCCAAGAATTTAACATGTTTAACATGCCAAGAATGGGAATTCACAGTTTATCATCTTCAAAACTATAAATAAAAATGAAATCTTTATATTTCAAAGTACAAATAATTTTTAAAAATATTTGATAATGCTTCGCTTCTATGACCTTATCTTGATGATGAGAAAATATTGGAAAAATATCATTCTTTCTCATCAGAGGCAATTTTTATTCAGCTGAATTTTATGTACTTTGAAAAAAGCAATATTTCAAACACCAAATCAACTGTGTACAATTACAAATGTATTCTGAGTCTGCTGCTACACCTGTGTTAAAATTGTATTACAGAGATACTTATAAAAACCACATTTCAGAGAGCATACAGTTTATTAAAAACAACCATTAGCAATATTTAAACATTACTCTAGAAATTGCCTTGTAAAATGTAAGTGCTGCCTCATGTTTGAAAGATTTCATTTAAGAATTTCAGTAACATGTTGTGAGAAATAATTTCCTAAAGAACTGAGTTTATTAAAGTAGCCCCTTTCTTTACTGAATGTAAAACACATTATTTATCTTTTAGCTCGTACTATGTTTAAACGTAGTTAGGCTATAAACTATCATTGCATATGACAACTGTGCTCATGGAAATTTTTCTAAATTTTCACTTAATTTTGGTTTGTTAGAATATGACTTGTCATTAATTGTTTTAAAAGCTTTAAGAAATGGGGGGAAAAAGTCGATCTTCTGGCAAATTGACCTTACATTTTAATTTTTTAATGCAATTTTCTTTCATTTTTTGTAACATTGAAAAGCACATTGCTATAATTTGATAGATTGTAAGTTTCTATGAAGATAGTTTGATAAAAATAATTGGGTCTATCTTAGGTAGTACTGAGTTCCATAGTATACAAATCTATTTCCTCCAAACTCTTCTGTGTGAATTTCCCTTTTCTAGCCCTTCAAGGACAATTGTAGGTGTGCCAAAATGCACTGAGCCACAGCACATCCTTGATGGATTTCCCAGTTCCATCCTCCCCAAAGCAAGTGTAATTCAGACTCAATTTCTTGACATGAAGCAACACTACAACATGCTTTGAGTAATTTTTAGGTGTTATGTCAATTACAGAGTTTAGGGTCACTGATTATGTAGCTAGATGTTAGTAATTACAAAACCTTCCAACAGTAATTAAAAAATCTATTATAATTAATGACAAACTGTTAAAAGGAGTCAGTTATCTCAGCAATTGCAGCATTTTACATAAATTAGCATGCTATACTTCCATTACCAGTTGAAAAGGATTAAAAATCATCCTGTACAAAGGTACTACACTTGTATGTACAAATGAAAAGTGGAATGGAGAAATGAAGCAATTATTTGAATAATTTAGTGCCCTTGTTCCTAAACCCTGCTTGAAATATTTAGATATTTAAGACACTTTAAAAATTACGTATACATTTATATAAATTCTAAATTTCATTTTCTGAATATAAATTCAAACTTTTGCTTATTTATTTAAGTCATTTAATTCAATATATCTGTTTGCTTAATTATGAGGCCCATGCTTGCATTTTTCTTATAATCAGTTTTATTTTCTTTCAGCCAGCCTCCAGAGTCACAAGCTTTTATTTAACAAGGGTAAAGTCCTTTAAAAACTTATAATTTAAAAATTAAAGATCATTTAGCAATAACAAAACAGAACTACTTCTTGTATAAGCACATTTCCCATGAGACTAGGGGAGAAACAATATTGACTCTGAATATTTCATAACTTTCTCTAATTTAAAATAAGTATTGGGTGTCTTTCTAACTGAAGAAGACAGTTGATTTCTTACCTTTTTGATGTCCAACCAGCAATCTTCCAGCTAACTTAAAACCTTTAAATATGAACTACAACTTTTTAACAATCATGTACCTGTGTGACGTTTCTTGGAGAAGAAAGTCATTAACCTAATAATTTGATTACTATTTCAGAATGAATAATTAGGCAAATATTAACCAGAAAATGTATGCACACCCAGCTAGCAAGGTTGTATCCTTCTGTTTCCATTTTTTCAAGATTAGCACACATTATAAAGAAAAATAATTTTAACATTTTCTGAAATGATAATATAAAATAGCAAATGAATCTTAACATTCACAATGGTTTGAGATATGTTCTCCTACCAATAAAGGTAAAGTACAGAACAAAGGAATTATCTAATTTCATAACAAGAAAAAATTCAGTGGAAAACCTGGGCAGGGATATTTTTGGTACAAATTAGCAAGGTGGGTTTTCTACTTCCAACATGTTCACCACTTTTATAATTTCTCAGTTTAACAGTTCACTTGGGGTGTGGTCTTTGTGAAGAAAATATAAATGGCCTTGTCTATCATATCCATAACATGTGGTGGTAGAAATCTCTAATTAAATGACTTAATATCTTTAATATTTTTGAATATCATCATGAAGGAAACATTCAAAATAAACGTAAGCGTAGAGGAAGCACAGTGAACTTCTGTCAGGTGGGTAGCCACAAAGATAGTCTACATGAAAGTCACAAATCAGATCAATTTTCTTTTCTCTCAAATCTGCGATGTTCCCATGCTTTTCACACAGCTTTTTCCATCGACATAAAATGTGCTACTTACATACAGCATCAGGAAATTATTTCCGAAATGAAACGACATGATCTTCATCCAAGCACAGCAAGAAAATATGATTGATATACTGTAACGGTCTCTTGTGAAGGAGGGTCAGATGGAGAAACTCTTGGAAAGGGAGAAAACTTTAGCAAAAGAAAAAAAAAATGTTAGCAATATTTCATTTGGTGTTTCATCTAAAAATTAGGAGCTTGCCAGAACAAATTGATACACAGCAGATTTATAACTAAGGAAATTTAGTTTTGTTGCCAAAGTTATTTGTTAAAATTATGTCGGGGCTAGAGTGTTTAGATTTATATGAGAATTTTTTTTCAATATTTTGCAAATCGAAAATCAAAAACAAAGTCAAATACTACACATTATTGCTCATAAGGGAACAGAGTTATGTTGGTCATCACCATCCAGAGGTTTTATTTCAAGGAACTTTCTCTTACTAAATATTTTAAATTGGCATTTTAGCCACTTTCAGTCTTTACAAGTGAGAAGTAGTAGCCTTGTTTATTGATTCTGCTATGATTAATTATTGTCCTGTGCCACAAGGAAAAAAACAACAAAAAAAAGCAACAAAAACAAACAGGTGTTATAAGCAATGCTTTCGATGGTCCCTTTTAAAGGAAGGCTCACCCAGATATAAAACACCTAGAGCTGAGCAACACCAGGTTGGAATTCTTTAACACTGAGTGAACTGAATCCCCTCTGTCTCATGGAACTAAAAGAGGTATAAATGTTTTTCAAAGTGACTGTAGTTTTAAGCGCAATTCAGAAATTTTACCTAACATACCTAAGGTAAAGTTTTAGCAGCTTGCCTTTCTCATGCATCCTTATGGAAGACATTAACAAAAGATCTATAAAGTTATTTCCTCCAAGTTTAATCAGGCAAATCTAGAGACAGAAAATATAGTTAGAACAATGATTTCCAAACTATACAGCATATTAAATTCAACTGAGGAATTTACATATATCCCAATGCCCAGATTGCACTCAATGCCAATTAAATCAGAATCTCTGTGGGTGGGAGTGAGGCCTTGGCATTTTCTTAAAAGTCCCCAACCAAACCAAAATCAAATCAAGTCAATTCCATGTGTTACAGAGTAGAACTGCTCCATAGGGTTTTCTTGGACATAATTTTTACCAAAGCAGTTCACCAGGCCTTTCTTCTGCAGTGCTGCTGGATGGATTCAAACCACCAACCATTAAGTTAGCAGTCCAGAGGAAACCATTTATGCCAGCCAGGAACCTTTTGAAGTTCCCCAGTGAATTAAATATGGATTAAAAGTTGAAAGACACCTAGCCTGGCATCAAGGAAAACAATCTAACTTCTGAACACATAATGATGAAGTAGCCTGTATTTGGATGTATTCACCAGCCATTTCATTGAGGTATTAATGTATGAGCTGAAATAATTAACGAGCAAGAATGCTACCAAAGGCTTTGATGCAGTAAACGTGACAGATTGGAAATTCATTCCAACTCTGAATCCTTGATGATCCGTGGTATTTTACCATTTTTAGACTTACAAACAGTGCCCAAATGGAGTAGCCAGGCAATACTGAATATGCAAAACTCCATTCACATCCTTCTCCTGTCACCTTCACTTTTATAGGTAAAATCAGTGAGTTAATAGCATGTTAGCCTGGCTCATTCTGTCGTGATTTTGCCTAGTCATTACATAAAATCTCTCCTTAAGAATACAGTGAATGTAATATTAGGTTTGATAAATTATAAAGCATTTAGAAGAATCTAAAAATAATCAACTTCTTTAACTCAAAATGTTTCAAGAGAAAAGACTACATAAAGGCATAGTTTTCAAAAATTTTGCACTTCAAAAGTGTTACCCATAAAAGGAGAATAAAAGTGATCAAGTGATTAGAATATCAGGAAATGTATTAATAAAAGGCATAGTCCAAAATCAAAACTAAAACTGAAAAGTTTGTGTGCTTTCTCTGGGAAACGGGAGGCTAATTGTCTGATGCATCCTAAATCTCCAAATCTGAGATTTATTTCTCAATATATTGAAATGTATTTATGAACCTCATATGAACATCCCTGTACAGTGTTGCAGAAGTTTTCTTGTTCATTTGTTTGTTGCATTATTGTTTTCATAAGCATAGGTTAACGGCTAATTCTAAAATCTCTGGGGACCTCTTAGTTGTGGGGTGGTAGGGCAGAGGAGTGTTGTGCTGCTCCAAATGTCATTCAGACCCATTTCTTTCCGTCAATGGCTTCTCCATCTATCAGGGACTTTCCGTCTGCCACTGGCTCCTCTGCTTACAGCTGTTAGAGGAGAGAGGATGGGTGAGGGATTGGGTGAGACGTCTTAAATGCCATGCCTAAAAGTGTCATAGACTCTTCTGCCTGTTTTCTGTTGGTCAGAACCCACTCACATGATTTCACATGGCAAAGACGCTGGAAAATTAGTCTAGCTGTTTAAAAGAAGAGGAAAAGCATGGATTTCAGTCCTTAGGTAACCAAATATCCTTTTGCTCCATTTATCCCAGCCATGGAACACTCCCAGCCATTGTCCAAAGGAGGTAACACAAAGTAACATACAGCTAATGGATCAAAGTCCAAGATCTCCAGACAATACAGAATATTGTCCATTTTTCTGCTGGTTCTTGACTTTTCTTTGAGGTGTCCTTCCTTATGTCTTTAACTCCTTGTGGATGTCTTTAGTGCAGATTTAGAGCCTGTATAACTTTTCAGCTTGCATCCTACAGAAGCAAGCTTGGGTACCCAAAGATTGTGTTACAGATTGAAAAATCAAAGACTTTAGCTTTCTCTGATAATAAAATTCCCTAAAAGTATAAGTGGAGCCCCTGCAGCATAGTAGTTAAGAGCTATTTAGTGCCTGGGCAGGTCACTACTCTAACCTTAAAAGACCCAAATTTCTGGACTCTCTCTATGCCTTTTCATTTCTGTGGCCAATTGGCCTGTTCTTTCCTAGACTTATCTCTTTTTGGTCATATGCTTCCAAGAATAGTCAATAACCATACCCAGCAGACACTGATAGGATTATTTTTTACCAGTTTCTTTTCCTAAAGATAGATCCCAGCAGTCACTTGGTCTCCCTTCTACTGTTTCCTCAATTCTTTGACACTGAGTAATAGAGATATAAGGAGTCCTGGTGGCACAATGGTTAAGCAAAATGTCTGCTAATGGAAAGACTAGCAGTTCGAAAGCATCTAGAGGCTACTTGGAAGAAAGACCTGGTGATCTGCTTCCGTAAAAATTACAGCCTAGGAAACCTAGTGGGGTAGTTTTGTTCTGTCACGTGGGGTTGCTAACAACAATCTGAGCAATATGAATATATAACGCCCTCTCTGGTTATATCTGATCCCTTGCCACTCACTTTCAACCGGCTAAGCTAATAATCACATAGTCTACATTTCAGTTGCAAAAACTGTCTGCTTTTTAACTATTATATCTGCATTACATAGATTGTCATGCTAGCTATTAAAACAACTGACCTCTGATTCTCAGGAGCTTCCTTATTTCTTACTCACATCTCCATCTAATGAGCATTGGTGATAGTAGGGGAAGTGCAGAGGGTCAATTCTTTGCTCCACTTGATCAATTAGGCGTCTGGATCTCTTTCATATTTTAGCTGTCATCAAAAAGGCTTCAGAACCTACCATGGGATGCTTTGCCTCCAGCTGGCAGACTAGGAAAGAGAGAGAACTGGAAGAGGTGAGCATTTACTTCTAGACTCCCTCACAAGGCTTCACCTAACTTCAAAGGGGTTTCAAAATGATGTTGATTGGTGTTCATAGAAGAAGAGAAACACAAATATTGCTAAACTCTAGCATTGTCTCTGTCAATAATCATCTATTTCAAATAGTTGTTTCACTTAAGTATGTAATCATATATAAATAGGCCTACTTTCTTTAATTTACTAATGAGAGCAGTCATGTGTGAAGTATATCCTGATGTCCATTAAATTGAACGGGATTTTCCAGATAAAATACAGAATAAAATGCCCAGTTAAATTTGAATTTTAGCCATACGATAAATAATTTTTAGTATAAGTGTGTCTCCAAAATTGAATGCCTCACAGATGAAAAAATTAATCGCTGCTTATCTGAAATTCAAATTTTACTAGGCTCCCTATATATTTATTTGCTAAATCTGGCAACCCTAGATTGAACACTTTAGGTCTTATTTTTATTATAAGATGTGCCCAGTGATATTAATATGAGTTATGGGGAGTGGAAAAATCATCTGTTCTCTCTCAATTACCTTTAAACAAACATTGCTTCAAGCCAAAATGAGAAGTTTTGACTACCGCCTGCTATTAAAATCTAATGTATGTGTGCCTAGAAGCTTTATTTATTACTAGTCTTTAGTGTTATATGAGGTTTGATGTTTTAATTAAATTTCAGTAGAAACATCTTAAAATAATATTGTGCTACTTTGATTCCATTTCAATATATGTGTTCTGCATTGTGAGGGGGAATAATTGCAGAGAACTGCAAATGATCAGGCCTACCATAAATTAAGAAGCACTGGCACCTTTGCTGATCTTCAAACCAAGAGCTGCCCATAAAGTGGTGCTGCTGAGATTGGATTGCTCCTGCATGCCCCCTCTGTGATTTTTATATTTTAGTAAGACCGTTCATTATAGTTAGCTTCTCGTGTTGGAACCATTAGGTATTTATGTGAAATAGCATATCATTATCTCAGTTGCATTCTGAACCATTTGGGATGCTTTTAAGTTAGGGTGATTTTTTTTTCCTTGTCTTAATTTTGCACACACTAGTGCCTATATGCCTGTTCAGCTTATCTCTGTCTTCAGGTTCTTTGATTCCATTTTTCAACTTTATTGTGTTAAAGTGCCTGGTGAACAGTGTAGCTGACTGCCACATAGGAGTAGCCTCAAAGACAGCTAATTCAAAATGCTGTCTTGATAAGCAGGCAAGCCCTTCATTTATTTATTTTTAACTCTAGCTTACCTTAACAGTCTGAAATTCCAGCAGGAAACATTCACGTTTTTATATTTCTTCAAATCCAACCTTAGGGACCTAATCACGGAAACCATAGTTTAGACAGCAGCATGACCATGAGAACCTAGGAAATGAAGAAGAATGCTTACGCCTTACAGGGACAAAAGCAAGTACGTGAGTTCTAACATTATTAGTGATCTAACTAAAGGTGATTCTAGTATAACCATGCAATTTTCAGTGCAGCAATTTGAACCTATGGAAAGCTCTAGATCATATAGATTCTTAATTTGTTGTTTTCCTATGGTAAAATACGAATGAAGTCTAAACTGAGTTTTAACAAAGCTATACAGTTATTCTTGTGACTGGTGTTGCAGGGATGGACAGAGTGGAGGTACAGCAACCAACAAAAAGAAATTCCTCTTTTTTCTCCCTTATATATTATTCCTTACCCACAAAGACCCATTATCTGAATTTCTGATTACTTTTTATATTCTGTCCCATTTAGTCTGGTAAGCAAAACAAAATGAAAACCAATTCTTGTTGAGTGGATTCGAACTCATGGCAACACCTTGTGTGCCAGAGTAGAACTGTGCTTGTTAGAGTTTTCCATGACTGATTGCTCAGGAGAAGATCCATAGGACTTTCTTTTAAGGCACCTCTGGGTGGACTTGAAACTCCAAACTTTTGGTTAACAACCAAGTGTATTACCCATTTGTACCACCAAGGGATTCTAGCCTGGTCAGCACCCCCATGGAGTTCCAGCAATTTTTCAGACCCCATACGTATTAACTTATTTCATAACCCTTCTTCATGTTTATTATGAATGATAGTCTAGAATTGTTTATTCAGTATAAAAACATTTAGTGAGCATGTATTATCTCCAAGCATTAAGCACGTAGAATTCAATTATAAGATACAGAATCCATCTCTACCCTTAAGAGGTCATAAACAAGTACGTATATATGCGTGTATATAATCATTCCTTTACTTTACCACTTGATGGTCAGTGACAATAATTTTAGGATGTTGATCTTATGGACCAGTAAAATTCCTATCCTCCTCAAATTTGGATATTGATATGAGATCATTAGGTTTTAATTTTTCCAAATATGCAACCAGAGAAAGCAAAAATAGCTTTTAAGATGAATATTATTTTACAACATTTTATAGTATATTTTGAAACCAAAAGTGAAGGAAATAGTTCTGAATAGAACCTCTTAAAAGAAATAATTTAGTTTTTTGTTTTTTTAAAAGTAACTATATTGCTCTCGGAGGAGTCCTGGTAGCAGAGTGGTTAAAGCGTTTGGGTGTTAACCAAAAGGTTCAAACCCATCAGTGACTCCAAGGGAGAAAGATGTGGCAATCTGCTTCTGTAAAGATTCACAGCCTTGGAAACCCTATGAGGTAGTTCTACTCTGTCCTATAGGGTGGCTTTGAGTCGGAATCAACTCAGTGGAAGTGGGTTTTTTTTTTTTTATATTGTTGTCATGTGTTTTATCTCATGGTGAACAGTGAAAACTGTCCTTGCAGGATTTTTTGGAAGCTACTAACAGATGTGATAGTCTAATCTTTTACCTCTGAAAGTGTGTTTGGAGTTTAGTTGTAAGTGCCCATTTAAAATGCAATAAATACTTCAAAGAGAAATGAAACCAGGATATATTTGGCCTAAATATGGAATCCAAAGATTGGATTTTGGGGGTAAAATGCAGGATAAAGAGAGTTATGCCAAAGGAGTGAGGTATGGGGCAGGGGAGAATGTTGTCACCTATCAGATGAGAGAGGAAAGAGAATAGAGCACTCCCTTGGAGCGGAACTTTCATGATAGAAAAGAACCAAATAACTTGTAAAATATTTTACATTCTATTCCCTAACCTTGCTTTACTTTCTTCATTTTGTTCAATGAATATTTATTGAGGCTTTCTTAAAAAATTTCACACTGTTTTGATCTTGGCCTGGGACTAAGTTTCCTTGCAAACTGAATCAGCTCTTTTGGAAATAGCCCTGCTTCTTTACCTTGGCAACAATGACAGTGATAAAGAGAATTGGAATGATAAATCTATAAAACCCTGATCTTTATGTCTAGGAAAAAAGAAAGTGTTACAGAGAAAAGGATCGCTATCATAAAATGGACAGAGATGAAAAGTGGCAAAATGATTTAAATAAAAAATTAATGGCAAAGGCTTTGGAGGCAATTTAAAATTTCAGTTAACACATCTGTTCAAGTTTGAGAAAAGAGGGGGGACCGGAGACTTGAGTATACTGCCTGACACTATAATAGGCATATCATATGCATGAAACCATTTCATCATCTTTGAGGTAAGTATAATTATCCCTACAATATGGTGATTAAGAAAAAAAAAGGTGTAGATCCTTGAAACAACTTACTTTAGGTGACATGGCTAATAAGTAAATACAGGCAGGATTTAAACCCTGGGCAATCAAATGATTTCTAAACCAACATCCTTTACATTGCATTTTGATATCAATATAAAATATGGTCACACATTTCTCGGTCACAGTAATTTGTTGGCACCAACAATTAATCCAAAGCTGTTAGAAGTATTTTGAAGTAAATCTTGTATATGTGACTCTGGTATATTCTCTGTTATCTTCATTTGGTAAGTCTTGAATCACTTGGAAGCCATTTGTGCAAAATATAGGCAAGCCATCACTCTAATATTAACAATCATTTTTGATAAGGATTAAATCATCTTACTTTTTATAAATAAGGAGAAATTAGATGAACAAGGAATTCTGAAGGGCTCCAATCTACTTAAAAATTTCTGAAAGACCACCACAGAGGGGTGAAACATAGCTGGAGTGATGAAGATTAATACTCAGAGACAATGCTCTGGCAGGCAAGTTGTTAAAACATTGAAGCTCCAGGTTGGATGCGGGTCTCTTGTTCTGGAGGACTTTTAATATACATCAATATCTGAGGGATGATTTTTGACTTTGTGCTTCACTGAATTATCTTTAACTTTGCCTTGTACTTGTAAGCCTATATTTAATTTACTATCAGAGATTTTTTATTTCATGTTCTTAATGTTCCTATCTATTCTCACTGCCACCACACTAAGTCTCATAACTTGATTAGCTGGCTAATTTTCCCTCTTGTCTCTCTCACTCTGGTCTCTCCATCTCTAGCTTTCCTTCCATTTTTTTCACATAGCATAATCATACAATGATTTCTTTGAACTCATTGATTTTATCATGTCACTCAACTGCTCTAAAGCCAGTGGATTCTCACTGCCTGCAGCTCCATTTGTGCAAGGCATTCAGTGGGAACAAAGAAAAAAAGATGAAGTTCAGTAGTCAGAAAACTGGCAGAACACTGTGTTAAATGACACTGAAGAGAAATTTTTACTCTTTGAATTCTCAGAGCCATTAAGAGAACATAATATAGAGTTATCCCACCTTATTTTGCCAAGGTAAATTTTATGCAGAAAATATCTACCATATTTCTAAGGCATAATGGTATTTCATGGAGCACCTTGGAAACTGCTGGTTTGCAAGATTTTATAATGTAGAATTTAAAGTCCTACCTTTTCAGTTATGTCCAATTTGACTCCTTTAATTGAGTCAATTCGTTTAATGCCTTGTCATCTGAATACACTTTGTGACATCACATATCCTTATCTTACACACATAATTTCAGCTGGCTGGAATGTTACCAGGTCTAACCAGTTGTCATCGAGTTCATTCCAACTCATGGCAACCACATATGTATCAGAGTAGAACTGTGTTCCACAGGGTTTTCAATGGTTAAATTTTCAGAAGTCAGTCACCAGGCCTTTATTCTGAGGAGCCTCAGGATGTACTGAAACCTCCAAACTTTCTGTCAGCAGCCAATGTCCTTAACCTTTTATACTACCCAGGGACTTCCTGGACCAGTAAGCAACATCACGATGAACGGAGAAAAGATTGAAGTTGTCAAGGATTTCATTTTACTTGGATCCACAATCAACACCAATGAAAGCAGCAGTCAAGAAATCAAATGACACATTGCATTAGGCAAATCTGCTGCAATGACCTTTGTTAAAAAACAAAGATGTCACCTTGAAGATAAGGTGTGCCTGACCCAAGCTATAGTGTTTTCAATCGCCTCATATGCATGCAAAAGCTGGATAATGACTAAGGAGGACCAAAGAAGAATTGACGCCTTTGAATTATGGTACTGGAGAAGAATATTGAATATACCATGGACTGCCAAAATAATGAACAAATTTGTCTTGGAAGAAATACAGCCAGAATGCCCCTTCAGACGTTATCAGAAGGGATCAGTCCCTGGAGAAGAACATCATGCGTGGTAAGGTAGAGGATCAGCAAAAAAGAGGAAGGCCCTCAATGAGGTGGGTTGACACACTAGCTGCAACAATGGGCTCAAGCATAGCAATGATTGTGAGGATGGCTCAAGACCAGGCAGAATTTTGTTCTGTTGTATATAGGGCTGCTATGAATTGAAACCAACTGAACAGCACCTAACAGCAACAACAAAAACCAACTGAAGAGCACCTAACAGCAACAACAGGGACTCCCTTATCAGTTCAACCTATGTTTACATGTTTACCTTTAATATAATCTTTATATAATCTTTCCTAACTGATTCAGTTATGTCATTTCACCTCCTAAACACATAGTAATTGTATCATTTGACACACATACAACCCTATAGTTATTTTCTTTAGGTATACACATCTGAGGTTATAGATTAATTACATTGAATATGGTAATTATTTATAATGTTTTGTGCATTTCCCATAATTCAGCATGCATATTACACCTTCAATAACTGAAGGAAGTCAGGTGCAGTATATGGATTTCTATCTAGACCAAATCTTCTATTATTAGTAGTAGTAGTATCAGATTAATGCTGTTATATGATATATCATTTTAATTAAAAATGTTTAAAAAAAGTATTATACCAACCAATGTCATAGAGCAAATACTTAAAAATACTCGAATAAGTTTTTGCAAAGAAAAATATTTCAACTTACATTCTGATACTTTTCTGGTTATAGTTTAAATAACTTACACACACCTCTTTCATGAGTCAGGGGATATATATTTGCCCACCTACATTTTCTGCCTCTCGGGTTTCTTGGGAAGTTGCTTGCCAACTTTTAGTGCATTCTGTCACCTGGTGGGGGCCTGTTTAACTGCTTGAATCTGAAGAATCAGGCCTCATACCACCAATTTCAGCACCAGAGTCCAGTTGGAAGACATGTACCCTACTAACTGTATCAAAATTCGTGTTACCTCAATTTTTTTTTCATTGATATCAGAATGACTTCCATTACTGAAAAAACATGGTTTCAACAAAAAATTCAAAGTAGAAAATAATTTGTTCTGGAAAGGGATAACCTAGACGTAGGTCATACAGATTTTGGCTAATGTGCTAGCCATAATTTTTTTTTTTTTCTATTTTCTCGTTGAGGAAAAGCAACTCTATAGACAAGGGAAGTGTATACCCAATCCTAGGAAAATAACTGCTTTGTAAAGATCCAACCCCACTCACAGCTGTCAAGTCAATTCAATTCACTGCGACCTTATAGGACAGAGTAGAACTCCCTTATAGGGTTTCTGAGGCTGTAAATCTTTACCGAAGCATACTGCCATATCCTTCTCCACCAGAGAAGCTGGTAGGTTGGAACTGTCAACCCTTCAATTAGCAACCCACTGCTTTAACCACTGCACCACGAGGGTTCCTCTTTATAAAGCAGAACATGCATAATCACATTGAAGACTGAGATACATAATAAAGACTACAAAACCAAATAAAATGTTTTTGTAAACCTTATATCTACATGTCCTAAAAAATTCATATTATATTATAAAAGTTGGTCTCCCAGCTGTCTTTGTAGCTTACCATCCAAAATAAATTTTACTCATACAACAGATAATTTGAAATAATTCTTTATAAACAACACTTAAAATATTAACAAAGTACCTAGAGCTAAATATTAAGATTTTGGCACAGTTATAATAAAAATATAATATAGATATTTTATTAATTGGGACTCACTGAGACACTCTCTTCATCACTGGTGGAGAATACAGTGGATTTATAGAACATCTAGGAAGCTAAAAAAAAAAAAAAGCTTTTTTTTTTTTTTTTTTTTTTAGGAAGCAGATGCAAGTAGTGTGTACTGGCACTTATCCTCATTGTCAAATTTAAAAAAATTTGATGTTGACATGTTTGATTTCCTGATGCCTTGCCTCCATCAAAGTGAGCAGAAATGACATTTAAAACTTCAAAGTAACATCTGAATCTTTGTGTCTGTTTCTCTGTTGTCATGCTCAATTTAGCTTAATCCTGCAAAATTCTCAGATATCCATTTTGCTTTTCCATTTCATCTAGACATAATTAGTTTTCCACATCCATTTTGGTGCATAATTTATTGGCCACATATTCTCAAGCTGTATAACCCATCGCCCGTAAGTCAGTGATTACAGTATCTCTAAATCATTTTGCCTATGTGGCATTTATCTGTGATGTTTTCTATTTCTTATTTAACCAGTGGAAGTAGCTTGTCAAACACAATCAGTCTTATTTTTGAGGACCCTTTCAAAGAGCACCCCCAAATCCCTTTCCAAACTGTTCACACACAGTAAAAGTCTATTTTCATAATGCAACTCTATCCTGTTAAAGGCTTTTTAAAACTATTGGCACACTCATCAGTGCAGAAGCTAGGATTTGCTTTTTTGAATAATGTGAAAATATCTCACAGAGACTTTCAATAACAGAGATACAGGAAATAGGTTTTGTTTGAGGTGCAGAAATCATGTCAAAGGCAGAACTCTGCCACTTACCTGACATCTCTGAACCTCAGTTTTCTCACCTGTAAAATGAGAATATTAATACCTGCATTTTGTGGCTAAGTATTAAATGAGATAATGCAGATAAGCCATTTAGCACAGGGCCTGATATAAAGTAAGTGCTTAATAAATTGTGTTTATTCTAGTTATTATTCCTAATAGCATGAAATTAAATTATGTTTTCGATTATAAGCTTAAGAGATAGGGAACTCTTTTGCTGTAAGTTTAAATACAGAATTTCTGTAAAATAGGTATTTAATTATTATAAGTTTCATTTCTGTTTTGGTGATGAATAATTAATTTAAAAATATTTTGTTGAACCTCTATGGTGCTCCAGGCACCATTGAAAGTACTGAGGATAAAATCTTGGGGGAAAATCCACTTCGATAAAAATTACAGTGGAAGGGACAGACATCAATAGCACACAAATAACTGTCATAAAAGTCATTATAACCACTATTTATTAAATGGAAACCCTGGTGGCATAGTGGTTGAGCACTACAGCTGCTAACCAAAGGGTCGACAGTTCAAATCTGCCAGGTGCTCATTGGAAACTCTATGGGGCAGTTCTACTCTGTCCTATAGGGTTGTTATGAGTCAGAATCAACTGGATGGCAACGGGTTTTTATTTTTATGTATTGACTATAGGGTTACTACTGGTAGAAACCGACTAGAGTGGAACTTTTTTAATATGCAAATAGCTATGCTGAGCATTTTGCATTTATTATCATTTATGATAATATGATCAACTTTTAGCAAAGAGAATTTACCTAATAATTAAGATTGCCAAGCTCAAAAGAAACCAAAAAAAAAAAACCGGATTTTTACTTGAATGAACTCTGCAATAAGGTCACTTACTGGAATAATGTCTTTCCAGCTTGATAATCACTAAAAATTACTGTCTACACATGATATATTAGTGATATATGTTAAGTGCCTAGCATTTCCTTATGACCTTGTGTCTATGTATTTTGTATTATAAGTGCATAGGGCCATGTGTCAACCCTTATCATTTACTTATCACCCACTCAAACCAGGTAAGTTTCCCTTTTTTCCCTGGGTAGTTTTGTGGGAAACTGCAGTAAAAATAAATCCTTACAGCACTGGCTTGGTCTTAAACTATTGTTACCACTGAGCTTTCAACCCAGATTGATTGTTACTCATCTAGGATTTAAAACAGAGCCCTTTCTGAGAAAAAGGATTTCTCATTTGCAAACACAATAGATAGAAAATTCCTGAGGATGTAAGGATGTTAGTAATTTACAAAGTTAAGTTTTGTTGTGAGAAACTAACAGAGTATTTGGGAAAACATATAAAAAGGTGATGAAAAAGACTAAATATACAATCACATATGTATATATTCCATGGACTAAACCTGCGACTGACCTAAGAAGAAATTAGAAGTTTCCCTAAAATTTCTCAGGAAATGATGGCACACAGGCTAAATTTATAACTTACAGAGGTTTAACTCTCAGCTGAGCTGACCGAGGTCTTAACATATTGGCATTATTTTAAAGGTACATGTAAAGGCTAAGGACCACAGTTTTAGCTATTTCTCTATTAGGAATTTATTCTTTTTAAGTGTTATACCCTGCCCAGGTGTTCTTTTAAATGCTTCTGGTCTTGGTGATAATATCACTAACGTTGTAGTAAAACATTACTGTGGATGTGTTCTGAAGGAAAGACCAGAAACAGAGTCCGTAAGACCAAGGGCAGAGAGGGAGAGGACTGTAAGAGGAAAAAGAGGAGAGACTGGAGGCTTTGTACATAATTGGTCTTACAGTTTGCTGTTTCCTTAAAACTTGGACACACGTACACGCACACACACACTTATACATATAAATTCAATGTGTTCAAATCTATTAGTGTTATTATTCTTTTTATGCTTATATTGTTTCAAATTTAGCTTGTGTAAGACCTTTAAGCCAATTTTTGCATCATTTTGACTATTTGAGCACTTCCTTGTTTTCTGAAACAACAAAAGTTCTGGGTTCATCTCGTACTTCCCTGGACTTAGATTTTGAATCAGCCATTTAAAACGTGCTGGTTTCTTTCATTCGAGAATATCATTGGTAAACAATATTTGAGAGTGAGGTATGCTCCTTACTACTAGGGTGTCATTGTTTCTGATCCCTTTTATTGGACAAAACTAGGAAATGGTACATAGATAGATGATAAATAGATGATAGACAGGTAGGTAAGTAGATAAATGTTTTTATTTGCAATCAAGTTGATTCTGATTCCATGTGTGAAGAGTAGAACTGTTCCATAGGGTTTTCAAGACTGTGACCTTTCAGAAGTAATCTCCAGGCCTGTCTTCCAAGTTGCCTTTGGGTGGGTTCGAACTGCCAACCTTTAGGCTAGTAGTCAAGAGTGCTTAACTTTTTGCATCACCCAGGAACTCCTAGATAGACAGATAGATAATGGTGTTTTTATTAGCTGCTACAGAGTTGGCCTACAACTCATGCCGACCCTATGCACAACTAAACAAAACATTGCCTAGTCCTGCACCATCCCTATGATCAGTTGCAGATCAGATCATTGAGACTCATAGGGCTTTCGTTGGCTGATTTTCAGATCTAGATTGGCAGGCCTTTCTTTCTAGTTCATTTTAATCTGAAAGCTCCACTGAAACCTGTCCAGCATCATAGCAACATTCAAGCCTCCACAGACAAATGGGTGGTGTTTTTGTATGCAGTGTATTGACCAGGAACTGAATGCAGGTCTCAGGCATGGAAGGTGAGAGTTCTGTGACTGAACCATCGCTGCCCTCTAGAAAGATAGATAAATGAATGAAAACATATAATGATGTCATATTGATATTTCCAATGCAATTCTAATACCACAGGATTCTCTCTCACCTTCCTTTTTCCATGTTTGTATCTCCCTTCTCCCAAAGAGAAGTCTCTGGTTCCCTATATATTAATGTATTTATATATATTTAATAATACGTACAAAATTATGACACCCGTTTCACCACTAACAACAAAAACTAAAATAAGCTTAAGTTTCTTTATAATTCTTTTTCTATCTGACAATTAAAGGTGTATGATAGAATACTGTGTTTGAAAGTCACTTAAACTAATTATTTTCTTTGAATGATTATGTTATTGATAGTTTGTTTCTGTTTGTGTTGAATTTGCTTCTTCATTTTTTTGTTTTTACATATTTATTTAATTCTTTTATTACTTAATGATATTCTTTAAAACACCAATTATATTCAAAGATATACTCAGAAAACCCTTATTCTTATCCCCTTCACCTCATTTACACCAACTACTTAAAGCCACTATTTTAATGCTCCTGGTTTTATCCTTTTTTTCTAAACAAGATAAGCAAAAAAAAAAAAAAAATGATTTCTTACACACACAAAAAACCACTTTTTTTGTACTTGTTTAATGACAAAGCAACAAATCATTAATGCTGAAATCAGAAATCAGAGATTTAAAAAATAATAAAGATCACAGAGCAGTTAAAATAGGAGGAAGACATTCTAGAAGAAAATGCTTTGGACTTGAGAAAATTTAAGGGCTTCTTTCACAGGGATTAAACATAATAGTAAAAAAGCAAAGAAAGACAAAGCCATCTGACTCTTACTAACACAGCATGTTTTGCAATCAGTCCTTGCATCCCCCATCTCTTTCTCTCTTTCTCCCAATCTCTCTTGCTCCTCTTTTCACTCTTGATTCTCTTGTCCTTTCAGACTCTGTTTAATGGCTGATGCCTACTGCAGTGAGCTCAATCAATTCGGTCATTTGTTTTTGTTAAAACATCCCCTTCCTCTTTTATTCAGAAATTATATGTACTTGTCACTGTGTCACTTGTTCCTTTTAGAATTTACATATTACCTTTATGTTTCCAAGGAACTTTACGATCACATTTAATAGATTTACCTCCCAGTTCTTAGCAATATTGACCTTATTTTACAAATGGGGTAGAAATCATTGAGCTGGTAGGTGACTTGCCCGTTCTTGGATTGTAATTCCTAGCATGCAAGTCCCTGATGTGTTGTTGAGCCTGGTGAGCCTCTGTCTCTTAGTCTAGTCATTATTTATTGCATCGTCTCCTGAGAGTTGGGTAATAGTCATATGAACCTTCAAGATGTCAGTTAAAATGCATAATAAACTGGCCTTTTACTATTCGGCATCTGAATCTTAACCTTCCATATATTTTTTTCCTTTTGGGTCTTATATAAGAAAGCTATCAACGTGAACTCTATGTGAAAAGTGAAAGTAGAATGTTACATCTGAGAAAGTTATACTCAACACTCTTCTGGGATTTTTGGTAAGACTGATAATTTGAAATATTTACTATGCTGTACGGAAACTCAAGTGGGCCTTCCAAGTGGATTGTTAAGAACACAAAAATGCTGCATTTACTCTCTGACTCATATCTAAGGCTGAATCCAAGTAATTTTCCAGACTGGAGTAACTGGATTTTGTTTTTGAAGAACCACATATCCTTTCTAAATCAGAGAAAAATCGGGATTACATTGAAAATGGCGGTATTCATTTCAATTTGCTAGTTTTTTAACTTACTTTTATATGCACCCTTTGGTCTGTTACATAGTTATGTTCTCAGGCATTCTGGAAATTTCAGTTATCAATCTTGCAAGGAGAAAAAAAATATAGTAAAAACAAAACTCATTTGATTGCATGAGTCCTCTTTTGTGACTAACTTAATGGTTTCCACTCCCAGAAGTGCCTAATGAATTATGAAAGTGTTTCTCTTGAGCACAATAAACAAATCATTTTACTAAGGGACACCTTATGTTCCATCCACACCCTAGACAGCAATTTAGCCTTGTGAGCCTGGCTGGAACTGGCTGCTGGTATCCAGTAAGGCAAGATATAAAGTGGTAATATGATGGGAGATTTTACTCTTTTCTCCTTTTTTGAAGGCAATAATCTATGTTATTCTGTATTTTTTTTTCTTTTTTTTTTAATAACTTTTATTAAGCTTCAAGTGAACGTTTACAAATCCAATCAGTCTGTCACATATAAGTTTCCATACATCTCACTCCCTACTCCCACTTGCTCTCCCCCTCTTGAGTCAGCCCTTTCAGTCTCTCCTTTCTTGACAATTTTCCCTCTCTCTCTATCCTCCCATCCCCCCTCCAGACAAGACTTGCCAACACAATCTCAAGTGTCCACCTGATATAATTAGCTCACTCTTCATCAGCGTCTCTCTCCCACCTGCTGACCAGTCCCTTTCATTTCTGATGAGTTGTCTTCGGGGATGGTTCCTGTCCTGTGTCAACAGAAGGTCTGGGGAGGATGGCCGCTGGGATTCCTCCAGTCTCAGTCAGACCATTAAGTTTGGGCTTTTTATGAGAATTTGGGGTCTGTATCCCACTGATCTCCTGCTCCCTCAGGGGTCCTCTGCTGTGCTCCCTGTCAGGGCAGTCATCGATTGTGGCCGGGCACCAACTAGTTCTTCTGGTCTCAGGATGATGTAGGTCTCTGGTTCATGTGGCCCTTTCTGTCTCTTGGGCTCTTAGTTGTCGTGTGGCCTTGGTGTTCTTCATTTTCCTTTGCTCCAGGTGGGTTGAGACCAATTGCTGCATCTTAGATGGCCGCTTGTTAGCATTTAAGACCCCAGACGCCACATTTCAAAGTGGGATGCAGAATGATTTCATAATAGAATTATTTTGCCAATTGACTTAGAAGACCCCGCAAACCATGTTCCCCAGACCCCCACGCTTGCTCCGCTGACCTTTGAAGCATTCATTTTATCCCGGAAACTTCTTTGCTTTTGGTCCAGTCCAATTGAGCTGACCTTCCATGTATTGAGTGTTGTCTTTCCCTTCACCTAAAGCAGTTCTTATCTACTGATTAATCAATAAAAAACCCTCTCCCACCCTTCCTCCCTCCCCCGCTCGTAACCACAAAAGTATGTGTTCTTCTCAGGTTTACTATTTCTCAAGATCTTATAATAGTGGTCTTATACAATATTTGTCCTTTTGCCTCTGACTCATTTTGCTCAGCATAATGCCTTCCAGGTTGCTCCATGTTATGAAATGTTTCAGAGATTCGTCACTGTTCTTTATCGATGCGTAGTATTCCATTGTGTGAATATACCACAATTTATTTACCCATTCATCCGTTGATGGACACCTTGGTTGCTTCCAGCTTTTTGCTATTGTAAACAGAGCTGCAATAAACATGGGTGTGCATATATCTGTTTGTATGAAGGCTTTTGTATCTCTAGGGTATATTCCTAGGAGTGGGATTTCTGGGTTGTATGGTAGTTCTATTTCTAACTGTTTAAGATAACGCCAGATAGATTTCCAAAGTGGTTGTACCATTTTACATTCCCACCAGCAGTGTATGAGAGTTCCAATCTCTCCGCAGCCTCTCCAAAATTTATTATTTTGTGTTTTTTGGATTAATGCCAGCCTTGCTGGTGTGAGATGGAATCTCATCGTAGTTTTAATTTGCATTTCTCTAATGGCTAATGATCGAGAGCATTTTCTCATGTATCTGTTGGCTGCCTGAATATCTTCTTTAGTGAAATGTGTGTTCATATCCTTTGCCCACTTCTTGATTGGGTTGTTTGTCTTTTTGTGGTTGAGTTTTGACAGAATCATGTAGATTTTAGAGATCAGGCGCTGGTCGGAGATGTCATAGCTGAAAATTCTTTCCCAGTCTGTAGGTGGTCTTTTTACTCTTTTGGTGAAGTCTTTAGATGAGCATAGGTGTTTGATTTTTAGGAGCTCCCAGTTATCGGGTTTCTCTTCATCATTTTTGGTAATGTTTTGTATTCTGTTTATACCTTGTATTAGGGCTCCTAGGGTTGTCCCAATTTTTTCTTCCATGATCTTTATCGTTTTAGTCTTTATGTTTAGGTCTTTGATCCACTTGGAGTTAGTTTTTGTGCATGGTGTGAGGTATGGGTCCTGTTTCATGTTTTTGCAGATGGATAGCCAGTTATGCCAGCACCATTTGTTAAAAAGGCTATCTTTTCCCCAGTTAATTGACACTGGTCCTTTGTCAAATATCAGCTGCTCATACGTGGATGGATCTATGTCTGGGTTCTCAATTCTGTTCCATTGGTCTATGTGTCTGTTGTTGTACCAATACCAGGCTGTTTTGACTACTGTGGCTGTATAATAGGTTCTGAAATCAGGTAAGGTGAGGCCTCCCACTTTCTTCTTCTTTTTCAGTAATGCTTTGCTTATCCGGGGCTTCTTTCCCTTCCATATGAAATTGGTGATTTGTTTCTCTATCCCCTTAAAATATGACATTGGAATTTGGATTGGAAGTGCGTTAAATGTATAGATGGCTTTTGGTAGAATAGACATTTTTACTATGTTAAGTCTTCCTATCCATGAGCAGGGTATGTTTTTCCACTTAAGTATGTCCTTTTGAATTTCTTGTAGTAGAGCTTTGTAGTTTTCTTTGTATAGGTCTTTTACATCCTTGGTAAGATTTATTCCTAAGTATCTTATCTTCTTGGGGGCTACTGTGAATGGTATTGATTTGGTTATTTCCTCTTCGGTGTTCTTTTTGTTGATGTAGAGGAATCCAAGTGATTTTTGTATGTTTATTTTATAACCTGAGACTCTGCCAAATTCTTCTATTAGTTTCAGTAGTTTTCTGGAGGATTCCTTAGGGTTTTCTGTGTATATAATCATGTCATCTGCAAATAGTGATAACTTTACTTCTTCCTTGCCAATCCGGATACCTTTTATTTCTTTGTCTAGCCTAATTGCCCTGGCTAAGACTTCCAACACGATGTTGAATAAGAGCGGTGATAAAGGGCATCCTTGTCTGGTTCCCGTTCTCAAGGGAAATGCTTTCAGGTTCTCTCCATTTAGAGTGATATTGGCTGTTGGCTTTGCATAGATGCCCTTTATTATGTTGAGGAATTTTCCTTCAATTCCTATTTTGGTAAGAGTTTTTATCATGAATGGGTGTTGGACTTTGTCAAATGCCTTTTCTGCCTCAATTGATAAGATCATGTGGTTTTTGTCTTTTGTTTTATTTCTGTGATGGATTACATTAATGGTTTTTCTGATATTAAACCAGCCTTGCATACCTGGTATAAATCCCACTTGATCAGGGTGAATTATTTTTTTGATGTGTTGTTGGATTCTATTGGCTAGAATTTTGTTGAGGATTTTTGCATCAATGTTCATGAGGGATATAGGTCTATAATTTTCTTTTTTTGTAATATCTTTACCTGGTTTTGGTATCAGGGAGATGGTGGCTTCATAGAATGAGTTGGGTAGTATTCCGTCATTTTCTATGCTTTGGAATACCTTTAGTAGTAGTGGTGTTAACTCTTCTCTGAAAGTTTGGTAGAACTCTGCAGTGAAGCCGTCCGGGCCAGGGCTTTTTTTTGTTGGGAGTTTTTTGATTACAGTTTCAATCTCTTTTTTTGTTATGGGTCTATTTAGTTGTTCTACTTCTGAATGTGTTAGTTTAGGTAGGTAGTGTTTTTCCAGGAATTCATCCATTTCTTCTAGGTTTTCAAATTTGTTAGAGTACAATTTTTCATAATAATCTGAAATGATTCTTTTAATTTCATTTGGTTCTGTTGTGATGTGGTCCTTCTCATTTCTTATTCGGGTTATTTGTTTCCTTTCCTGTATTTCTTTAGTCAGTCTAGCCAATGGTTTATCAATTTTGTTAATTTTTTCAAAGAACCAGCTTTTGGCTTTGTTAATTCTTTCAATTGTTTTTCTGTTCTTTTTAATTCATTTAGTTCAGCTCTAATTTTTATTATTTGTTTTCTTCTGGTGCCTGATGGATTCTTTTGTTGCTCAGTTTCTATTTGTTCAAGTTGTAGGGACAGTTCTCTGATTTTGGCTCTTTCTTCTTTTTGTATGTGTGCATTTATTGATATAAATTGGCCTCTGAGCACTGCTTTTGCTGTGTCCCAGAGGTTTTGATAGGAAGTATTTTCATTCTCGTTGCTTTCTATGAATTTCCTTATTCCCTCCTTGATGTCTTCTATCACCCAGTCTTTTTTCAGGAGGGTATTGTTCATTTTCCAAGTATTTGATTTTTTTTCCCTAGTTTTTCTGTTATTGATCTCTAGTTTTATTTCCTTGTGGTCTGAGAAGATGCTTTGTAATATTTCGATGTTTTGGACTCTGCAAAGGTTTGTTTTATGACCTAATATGTGGTCTATTCTAGAGAATGTTCCATGTGCGCTAGAAAAAAAAGTATATTTTGCAGCAGTTGGGTGGAGAGTTCTGTATAAGTCAATGAGGTCAAGTTGGTTGAGTGTCGTAATTAGATCTTCCGTGTCTCTGTTGAGCTTCTTACTGGATGTCCTGTCCTTCTCCGAAAGTGGTGTGTTGAAGTTTCCTACTATAATTGTGGAGGTATGTATCTCACTTTTCAATTCTGTTAAAATTTGATTTATGTATCTTGTAGCCCTGTCATTGGGTGCATAAATATTTAATATGGTTATGTCTTCCTGATCAATTGTCCCTTTTATCATTGTATAGTGTCCTTCTTTATCCTTTGTGGTGGATTTAAGTCTAAAGTCTATTTTGTCAGAAATTAATATTGCTACTCCTCTTCTTTTTTGCTTATTGTTTGCTTGATATACTTTTTTCCATCCTTTGAATTTTAGTTTGTTTGTATCTCTAAGTCTAAGGTGTGTCTCTTGTAGGCAGCATATAGATGGATCGTGTTTCTTTATCCAGTCTGTGACTCTCTGTCTCTTTATTGGTGCATTTAGTCCATTTACATTCAGGGTAATTATAGATAAATAAGTTTTTAGTGCTGTCATTTTGATGCCTTTTTATGTGTGTTGTTGACAATTTCATTTTTCCACATACTTTTTTGTGCTGAGGCGTTTTTCTTAGTAAATTGTGAGATCCTCATTTTCATAGTGCTTGACTTTATGTTAGTTGAGTCGTTACGTTTTTCTTGGTTTTTATCTTGAGTTATAGAGTTGTTATACCTTTTTGTGGTTACCTTATTATTTACCCCTATTTTTCTAAGTAAAAACCTAACTTGTATTGTTCTATATCGCATTGTATCACTCTCCATATGGCAGTTCAATGCCTCCTGTATTTAGTCCCTCTTTTTGATTATTGTGATCTTTTACCTATTGACTTCCATGATTCCCTGTTATGTGTATTTTTTTTTTAATTAATCTTAATTTGTTTGTTTTTGTGATTTCCCTGTTTGAGTTGATATCAGGACGTTCTGTTTTGTTACCTTGTGTTGTGCTGATATCTGATATTATTGGTTCTCTGACCAAACAATATCCTTTAGTATTTCTTGTAGCTTTGGTTTGGTTTTTGCAAATTCTCTAAACTTGTGTTTGTCTGTAAATATCTTAATTTCACCTTCATATTTCAGAGAGAGTTTTGCTGGATATATGATCCTTGGTTGGCAGTTTTTCTCCTTCAGTGTTCTGTATATGTCGTCCCATTCTCTTCTTGCCTGCATGGTTTCTGCTGAGTAGTCAGAACATATTCTTATTGATTCTCCCTTGAAGGAAACCTTTCTTTTCTCCCTGGCTGCTTTTAAAATTTTCTGTTTGTCTTTGGTTTTGGTGAGTTTGATGATAATATGTCTTGGTGTTTTTCTTTTTGTATCAGTCTTAAATGGGGTTCGATGAGCATCTTGGATAGATATCCTTTCGTCTTTCATGATGTCAGGGAAGTTTTCTGTCAGGAGTTCTTCGACTATTTTCTCTGTGTTTTCTGTCCCGCGTCCCTGTTCTGGGACTCCAATCACCCGCAGGTTATCCTTCTTGATAGAGTCCCACATAATTCTTAGGGTTTCTTCATTTTTTTAATTTCTTTTATCTGATTTTTTTTCAGCTATGTTGGTGTCGATTCCCTGGTCCTCCAGATGTCCCAGTCTGCATTCTAATTGCTCGAGTCTGCTCCTCTGAGTTCCTAGTGCGTTGTCTAATTCTGTTATTTATTGTTAATCTTTTGGATTTCTACATGTTGTCTCTCTATGGATTCTTGCAACTTATTAATTTTTCCACTATGTTCTTGAATAATCTTTTTGAGTTCTTCAACAGTTTTATCAGTTTGTTCCTTGGCTTTTTCTGCAGTTATCCTAATTTCATTTGTGATATCATTAAGCATTCTGTAAATTAGTTTTTTATATTCTGTATCTGATAATTCCAAGATTATATCTTCATTTGGGAAAGATTTTGATTCTTTTGTTTGGGGGGTTGGAGAAGCTGTCATGGTCTGCTTCTTTAAGTGGTTTGATATGGATTGTTGTCTCCGAGCCATCACTGGGAAACTAGTTTTTCCAGAAAATCCGCTAAAAAAAAATGCAGTCAGATCCCTATCAGCGTCCTCCCTCTGGCTCAGGCTATTTAGATGTTAATGAAGCCGCCTGGGGAGGGTGGGGGAGGGAACAGAGAGATAGGAGAGTAGCACCTCAGAATATAGCCAGAGTTGCTTGTCTTGCTTGGAATGACTATTATATCTGAGATTCCCGCGGGTCGCGTCGCCTATGTGTGCTGGCTGTGTGGAGGTTGCCCCCGGGGGGTCTGGCCCGCTGGAGTCAAGGTCAGATCCTCCGCTTCCAGCCCCATGCCCAGCGTCAAGGCTCCCCTACTGGGACGGTGTACTCTCGACTCCAAAATCAGTTGCTGCCTCCCGGGGACTTCTCGTCCCTCCAGCCGCATTGCCGTGCCGCCCCCGCGAACCAGTTAGGCCGTCTTCCGGGGTTAGTTCAGGTGGGTGGAGCAGCTCCCCATGCTTGTGCTGTGACTGAGTGTCCTGGCTGGGACGCTGTTCTCCCCGCTCCAATACCAGTCGCTGCCTCCCGGGGACTTCTCCTATCGGCTGAGTCCCACGCCGCCCGCGTGACCCGTCTGGTCCCCTTTCTGAGGTTAGTTCAGGGAGGTGGAGCAACTCTCCGTGTTTATGCCGTACCTGCGTCCAGTCCAAATCCCTGCGGGACGGTTCCCCGACTCGGACGCTGCTCTTTCTGCTCCAAGAGCAGTCACTGCCTCCCGGGGACTTCTCCTACCGGCTGCGTCCCACGCCGCCTGTGGAACCGGCTGGTCTCCCTCCCGGGGTTAGTTCAGGGGGGAGGAGCAGCTGTCTGTGCTTGTGCCGTACCTGACTGGTACGCTGGCTCCAGGCTCTGGAAACAATCGCTGCTTCCCCGTATTAGTTCGTTCTCCGTCTCTAGATCTGTGTTTGTTGTTCAGGGTTCGTAGATTGTTATGTATGTGATCGATTCACTTGTTTTTCCGTGTCTTTGTTGTAAGAGGGATCCGAGGTAGCATCTGCCTAGTCCGCCATCTTGGCTCCGCCTCCTACTCTGTATTTTTTTGGTTGCAACAATGTAGCTGATCTAGGGTTTAAGAATGCTTCTCTGCTCACCACCATTAGAGAGAAACCCAGGAGCTACTTCTGCTATCTGAACAATGAGACCTTTGTTTCTCAAAGCAGCATAGCCCAACACTTCAGAGCTTTTTAACCTTTTTCATATTGGTGATTACATTTGCAATTCATGCCAGTGGGATTATGGAGACTTTTTCTAAATCCCTGGTATGAAAAAAAGAATGTCTTAATTTTTCCTGAACTAGGGAGACAAGCCAATTTTCCTCCCTCATTTACAGGTTTAAAAAATGAGCATCGTGAGTAGGTATTATCTTGAAAGTCTCTGTGAATTAATAAGCTTAATGTAGGCATCAGAGATCTGCTCCAGTAAGAAAAAGATGATGTAAGGGAGGGGGCCATATTCATTCAAAAACTACAAGTAGAAGGGTAGCTCTATTGGTGGAGAGAAAGAAGCAAAATATTAAAGTCATTTTTACTAAGAATAAGTGGTCCAAATGTTCTACATAACATACATACATATGTGAAACACATAGAGACACACAAACATAGTGATGGAAGACTTGGTAGTTTTCAGGAGCAAATCTAGGTTTTGTGTGTCCAGAAGCTTATGTTATTAAGAAGGTTCTCCATAAGAAAAAAAAATATATATATATATACATATGCAAATTTACAAATAAAATATCAGGCATGAAATTGTCTTAGTTATACAGCTCTGCTATAACAGAAATACCACAACTGGATGGTTTCAACAAACAGAGGGGTTTATTCTCTCACAGTTTCAGTTTAGTAGGCTAGACTAAATTCAGGGACCTGGCTCCAGCAGAAGGCTTTCTTTCTGTTGGATCTGGAGGAAGGTCCTTGTCTTCAACCTCCCCCTGGACTAGTAGCTTCTCAGCACAGGGACCCCTCCTGGCACTACTTTCTTGGTGGTATGTGGTCTCCCTGTTTATCCGCTCGCTTCTCTCTTTTATATCTCAAAAGAGATTGATTTAAAACACAACCTAATCTTGTAGATTGAGTCCTGCCTCATTAACATAACTGTCACTAATCCCACCTCGTTAACATCATGGAGGTAGGATTTACAACACATAGGAAAATCACATGACAAAATGGTGGACAATATTTTTTGGGGACACGGTTAAATGCATGACAGAAAGTAAACGTTTATTTTGACTGAGAAAATAAATCACAAAAAAATTAAGAACACAAAAAAGCTGACAACATTCCAAACATTGCAACATCCAGAAAAATAATGTATGTTATTAGTATTGTTAATTGGATGCCTGACATACCTGCACATTTTGGCTGCAAGCCCTTCACCTCTTCATATGTATGAGTGTTTCGATATTTTCTTTAGAGAAAATAGAAAATTCAGGCTAGCATGATTGATGGAAAAAAAATTCCTGATAGTTTCGAAAAAAATCTTTCTGCTTCACTACTCTGTATGGGTGATGCCACCTGTGTAACTTGCTCTGCAGTACTTGTTTGGGCAATAATTCTTGCCTGGAGGGCAGCTCTTGTAGACTTTCATATTTTGTTTTGCTGGACATGGTTGAAAACCCTGGTGGCATAGTGGTTAAGAGCTATGGCTGCTAACTAAAAGTTGGAATCCACCAGGCACTCCTTAGAAACCCTATCGGGCAACTCTACCCTGTCCTGTAGGGTCACTATGAGTCAGAATTGACTCAACGGCAACAGGTTTGGGTGTTTTGTTTTGTTTTTTGGTTGCCAGAGGCCCTTAAAGAAGAATTTGTTTATCTACATTAGGTCCTGCTGGTTCACGCCCCATGCCAATGCCATCTTTGTTTCCACTGGGTTAATCCTCACCGGCCACCTCACATGGAAGCTTGGCTTAGTGTTTCATCTTGTTCAGATTCTTCTCTTTGTGATCATAGTTGCTTACTGAGGCTACATGAAGGACAGATCATTGTTAGGTGCCAGGTAGACTTGGAGACACTGTTTTCAGTCCCCTGACTCTCACAGGGGCATAGAGGGTGATGACAAGTGTGGGACTGTGTTCTGTACTTCTGACAGAAATCTGGGGCTTTTCCTCTTTGTCCCATCCCTAGAGAACATGCAGAGCCTTGGAAGGGGCCTGTCCAAGTGAAGGGCCCTGAAACTTAAGCTTCAATAACTTAACAGCAAATTCTCTTTAGCAGAAACCAAACATAAGAATGTGAGGCCCTAGATGCTGTCAAGTTTTAAAATCTTTACTTCTTTTAACCCACAGCATATTAATCATTATACTACAGGGGCCCATACCTCTTGGTGTTTGGTGGTTGTTCCACTACAAAAAAAAAAAAAATGTGCTTTATCTGAGGCAGTTTGACATAATAAACTCTTGCTGGATAATTTCCTTTTAAGAATGATCCTTTTAGCTAGAGTTGTTGTAATTATTGATGATATCAGCAATGTGAACTGTGATTCAAAAGTGATTTCCCATGGAAAGTCTAGGATTCTGATCTGGGACTAAAATTTCTCATAGTTAATGGAAGAATGAAACAGTTTATCAATAATAAAGTAGGAAATAAATTACAAGGCAAACCAAGAGTTAAGCTAGCAAGAAATATGATTTCCCTGAGAGAATATCCTTCATCTCTAGAAATGTGTGGAATTAAAGAGAAGGCAACAATTACTGACTGATCAGGAATCATGAAATCATATTGTGTGAACTTCCCTTAGTTGCCTATGGAGCCTTTCTCCATCCCTTCTTTTTGTTCTTCTGAGTAGAAATGTAGGTCATTCAAAATGAAAGACTAATATTAGAAAGATATGGTGGACAGATTCCAAGATGATTCTCAACAACACCTGTCTTTCAGTATTCATGCCCTTGTGTAATTTTAATTGTCTAATTCTCACCCTTGAGTGTAGACTGGACCCGTAACTTGCTTCAAACTAAAAGAATATGACTAAGGTGATGCAATGTCATTTCCTTAAATAGATTACATAAGATTTTTGCTTCCATCTTGCTAGCAGACTTTCTGTCTTGCTGTCTTTAATAAAACAAAGTGGTATAGTATGAGCTGCTCTAAGTGAGGCCCATGTGGCAAGAAACTGAGGGCAGCTTCCTGCTGTTAGCAGGTAAGGAAATGAGGTCCTCAGTCTGACAATCATGAAACTGAATCCTGCCAACAACCGTGTGATCTTGGAAGTGGATCGTTCCCAGTTGAGCTTTCAGATGAGACCTTAGCCATGGTCTACACCTTTATTGCAACTTTGTGAAAAATGCTGAAGCAGAGAGCCCAGCTAACCAGAGCCCACAGAAATTGTAAGATAATAAGTGTGTGTTATTTTAGACTTCCAGGTTTGTGGTAGTTATGCAGCAATAGATACTAATACAAAACTGTACAAGTCTTTGCAATACAAACACATTTAGTAAAATTAAATGTTAACATTGCTTCTAATTTACTACTCACCTGTCCGATTATTTTAGTATCTTTGTTTAACAAACTTTCTTCTTTGGTGTTCTTGCTTTACAGTTATTCTACCCTCTTTTCATTTATTTTTTTATCAGCTTCTATATCAACACTGCTCATTGCCTCTGTATCTGGGCATGCAAATCCCCATTGTTCTCTTTAATGATCATTTGCCATCATCCTGGGTACCATTCATGTTCAATATAGATATTTTGACCTTGGTTCCTTCATCTACAAAGGTCATATATCTACATTCCACTTTAGCAACATTCTTATTTGGTGATCTCTTGTCAATCAGAAGCATTTTAATTCAGGAGATGCCATCAGTGGTTAAGAGTTAAAAATCTGGATCCAAACAGGCCTGGTGTTTAATCCTGCTCTGTATTTTTCTTATCATGTGCTCTTTTGCAAGTTATTTAAATTATCTAAACCACAGTTACACCAACAATAATAATAGTCAGAATCATACCTGTCAGAATAATACTTATTGGATTATACTATTGATAAGATTTCATGAGAATGCAATGTATTTATGGTCCTTAGTACCCAGTCTGGACATAATACATTTGCAATATTATTTTCTGAGTTTAGTTTCTAATAGGAATATTCTCTCTGTCAATGTTATCTACTAAATGAGCTTGTCAATTTTCTTGCAACATAAAATTCTTTGACTACTTGTTTTCAAAATACATTGGACTACTTTAAATTTTATTTTCTTCTCAATGTTCAGTCAACTATTACAATTGTATTTTCATCAAAATTGTAAATTCTCTTATCTGTTTTTGCTAAGTGCTAAGCCTGGTGTTAGGCCTCTTAGCACTGGCAGAAAAAATAATAAAACCATTCTGACTGGCACTGCTAAATAGCTATGATTTCTAATCTCAGCTGAACCTTCGAAACTGTCTAATATTCTCTAATATACTTGTTCTTCAAAAATGTATTAAAAGTCGGAATAAGCCCAATAGCCCAGTCAAGAAATGAAACTTACTTTGGACATGTTATCAGGAGGGACCAGTTCCTTGAGAAGGACATCATGCTTGGTAAAGTAGAGGGTCATTGAAAAAAAGGAAGGCCCTCAATGAGATGGATTGACACAGTGGCTGCAACAATGGGCTCAAAAATAACAAGGATTGTGAGGATGGCACAGGACTGGGCAGTGTTTTGTTCTGTTGTACATGCAGTGGCTGTGAGTTGGAACTGATTCGATGGCACCTAACAACAGCAACAACAACATAAAGCAGTACTGTCTTTACCAAAAATTTAAAATATGAGTTTTTCTTTTGGTTTTTATTAGCATTAATCTTAAAATATTATTTTTTAAAAAACAACTTTATGAAGTCAGCTTTACTCTTATCTCCATTTTATAGTAACAAAACAAAGGCACTAAGTGGCCAAATAACCTTCCCAAGGTCACTAAGTCTCAGAGCTGGTACTTGTACCAAGGCAACCTGGTTCCAGGATATGTGTTCTTAACCACTATGTTAGCTCACACCTCAGTGTGGCCTTATGCCATAATTCCTTTGTTAAAATTAAACTTTCTTGAAGAACACACTTTAATTTCATGACATAAAATTTGGGAATTTTGAGAAATTTGGTGAAATAGACTTTTTTTTTTAAACAAATGCATTATATCATCTGCCTGAAACAAAAAGCATCAAAAACCGCACGGGGAAACCAAAGTGTTTGTAACAATTGAAATTCAAGTGTATAAAAAGAGAATGTAAGAGTTTGAGCAATACAGAAAAAGAAGAATACTTTCCACATAGAGAGTACAGGTTCTCCTGGGCTCCAATTTGAGATCTGGGACCTAAACAATATGAATTTTTTTTCTAACTAACATCTGTATGGAGTTTGAGCTAGACCATAATATAAAATTTCAAGGAAAACAGATGCAGTTTCAAGATGATACTTTCAAAGAGTGGTAACTGATCAGATTGGGTATGACAGGGATCAAAGAGGCTATGTGCTGCAAAAGAACAAGGCTTGTTATAATGACAAAAGAAATCTGAGAAAAGTTTTATTTAAAACGCTATTATTTTAGGACAGAGCCATTTTGAATTATTTAGTTTTTGTGACTCCTGTAAGTGAAAATGAAAGGCTAATGACATACACTGGGGAGGATGCAGAAAAGGGCTGTTGAACCCAGATGTTCATGGACGCAGATAGTGAAATGAGTGAAGTGGGTGAGATGAGGACTGTGATGCGCTGTTTATGGGGAACAGTCACTGCTTGGCTTTGGGTGATTGCCATCCTTCATTAACATGATCCCAGGATTAGCAGATACTCAAATTCTCCAGAAAAGTTGAAAAGCCCAACTCGTATTAGAAATTTCCCAAATTTTAAATGGTGGCTATGGGCCAGAATTTAACTTCCTGTTAAGTGAGTCTTTTAAAAATCCATATTGGATATTTGATGTATACATATAATTAAGTGCAGGTAAAGCAAAAGAGGCCTGAAGAATAAACATCCATGGTGAGAGAAGGAAGACTACCACAAAGACCAGTAGTGCCATGGAGGGCAAAGAAAAGGATGCTCTCCAAGCAGGACTGAGTTGCTGCACAAAAGCCATAAAGCAGTTGAATAGGCCAATGTCAGAAACGACAAATCATCGGATTTGAAAATTAGGACATTCCCAGCAACAGTGCAGATGCAGTGGAGAAGGAAGACAACAGCCAGATTGTGAACCAAAATTCTTGAACCCACGGTCTACAAACAATCTGAAATTACATGTAAAACCGATACTTTATTGAGGGATACAAGAAAGAATGAAGAGTACTCTCAGGAGAAGGAGGGTGCTAGCTTGAGGAGAAATTCCATATGCATATAAAAGATGTGGAAGGAGCCAAAGGGAGAGAAGGGACTAACAATAAGAGATGTGTTAATTTATGGAGAAATTATCTCAGAAGACTGAGAGATGAAATCTAGATTACAGGAAGTGGGTTAGCTTTGGAAAGAAGTAGAAATACCATAGGAAGGGGTTGTTGCTGTTAGGTCCTATGAAGTTGATTTTGAGTCATAGCAACCCCATATGACAGAGTAGAGCTGCCCAATAGGGCTTTCTAGGCTGTAATCTTTATGGGGGAAACCCTGGTGACATAGTGGTTAAGAGCTACGGCTGTTAACCCAAAGGTTGGCAGTTTGAATCCACCAGGAGCTCCTTGGAAACCCTATGGGGCAATTCTACTCTGTCCCATAGGGTCGCTATTAGTCGAAATTGACTCGATGGTAATGGGTTCAGTTTTTGGTTTTTTGGAATCTTTATGGGAGATTACCAGGTCTCTTTGGTTGGGTTAAATATGGTGAAAGGGCATAACCCTGATGTACATCTTTACTGATTTTAAACCACGCAGTATCCCCTTGCTCTGTTTGAACAACTGCCTTGGTCTAGGTGCAGGTTCTACATGAGCATAATTAAGTGTTCTGGAAATTCCATTCTTCACAATGTTATCCATATTTTGTTTTGATCCACACAGGTCAATGCCCTTGCATAGTCAATAAAACACAGGTAAACATCTTTTTGGTATTCTCTGCTTTTAGCTGAGATCCTCCTGATATCAGCAACGATATCCTTTGGTCTTCTCCTTTGCTAAATCCGGCTTGAGTTTCTGACAGTTCAGTGTCGATGTACTGCTGCAACCATTTTTGAATTATCTTCGCAAAATTTTACTTGTGTATTTTTATGATATGAATGATATTGTTTATAATTTCTGCATTTCATTGGATCATGTTTCTTTGAAATGGACACAAATATGGATCTCTTATAGTCGGCTGGTCAGGTAGCTGTCTTTCAATTTTCTTGGCATAGATGAGTGAGCACTTTCAGCATTGCATCCTTTTTTGAAGTACCTCAGTTGGTATTCTTTCAATTCCTGGAGCCTTGGTTGTCCCCAGTGCCTTCAGTACATCTTCAATTCTTCCTTCAATACCATCATTTCTTGATCACATACGTTACCTCCTGAAATGGTTGAATGTTCACCAATTCTTTTTGGTACAGTGACCCTGTGTATTCCTTCCATCTTATTTTGATGCTTCCTGCATCACTCAACATTTTGCCCATAGAATCCTTCAATATTGCAACTTAAGGCTTGCATTTTTTTCTTCACTTCTTTCAGGTTGAGAAATGATGAGTGTATTCTTCCCTTTTGGGTTTCTAACTCCAGGTCTTTGCACTTGTCATTATAATACTTTCCTTTGTCTTCTCAAGCCACCCTTTGAAATCTTCTGTTTGGCTCTTTTACTTCATTGTTTCTTTCCTTGGTTTTAGTTACTTGATGTTCAAGAGCAAGCTTCAGAGTCTCTTCTGACATCCATTTTGATCTTTTCTTTCTTTCCTATCTGTTTGATGACCTTTTGCTTTCTTCATGTATGATGTTCTTGATGTCACTACACAACTCATCTGGTCTTCAGTCATTAGTGTCCAGTGTGTCAAATCTAATTTTGAGATGGTCTCTAAATTCAGTTGGGATATACTCAAGGTCATACTTTAGCTCTTATGGTTTTGTTTTAATTTTTTCAGATTAAACTTGAACTTGCATATGAACAATTGATGGTCTGTTCTGCAGTTGACCCCTGGTCTTATTCTGACTGATGATTTTGGGTTTCTCCATCATCTCTTTCCACAGATATAGTCAATTTGATTCTTACTGCTCTATACAGTCAATAAGTTTGGAATTAAGTTCCAAAATTTTGGTTTAACATCAAATTGACAAGTATTTCCTTCTGGTAAAAAAGAATTTATATTTTTCTCCAAGACTTAATAACATCCACTTTTGTTTGCAGGAGAAACAAAGTAGAAAAAAATGACTAATGAGTAAACAGAAATATTAATTTGATTAATCAAATCAATAATTCAAATAAAAGTTTTTAATATTTTGGGTCAACATTAGTTTTATTTTATAATACTTGGTTTTTATTACCTAAATCCTTACCTTTTAAATAGGGAAATACTTACACTTATTTGTAAATTTCATTTACACTACACTTATTCACTTTCGGTGGCTTGAAAGTTTTATAACTTGCTAATTACAATCTGAAATCAGGTGGGACACCATTCACATATATATATTGTTCACAGGTCAATATAAATTTTTTAGCATTGTGTATTACATTAAGCATTTTGTGATGCTAAGATTTGTGTCTATCTATGGCAACTATTTTGAACAACATGCCGTTTTTCAGCTTGTACTATGAAGAGGAAATGGGCTCTTTTTCTCGATGAGAACTCCCATCTACAATCTGTCTTGCAGGAAAGAAGCTGTTTTAAACCAAATCCATTGAGATCCAGTGATAAGATCCTCTTACATGTCACTGGAGCCTGTTCTACAGAATGTAATATTAAAGGTTAGGTTTCATTCTGCTTGAGTGGAATTTCTTAACCAGGAAAACATGAGCAAAGATAGCCTGTGGAGATTTGACATGACAACCATTCTCATCTTACTGAAGTACAGCATGGACTGCAGATGTCCATTTATAGCTTATTTGAAAATCTTAACATTCTTTGAAGCTTTTAAAAGGCTGTTTCCCAGGGGAAATGTTTCTTTAAAGCTGCAAAAAAAAAGATGCTCACCAGTTTTAGAGCTGCAAGTATAACTGCACAATATCCTTTATCACATTTCAATGTGAAGTTATCATATACTTTGTATCGACATTTTACTGATGAGCAAAAGAAAACAAACAAACTCTAAGTCTTTTGCTTTGCTAATAACTGTGTTTCATTAAATACACAATTATTAGTTTGGAGAATCTGATGTTTATAGAACAGATAACATATTCTTTATTTGCATGATTACTACTACATTAAAACTTCCATAGATATATTCCAAAGATTCTATCCCTTCCCATGCTGTGAACAAAACCTCTGAGTTTTGGAAAGCTGCAGTAATTGTGTGCTTAAGTTGATTACTATTCTTTATTTTTAACTTCCTCTGGTAGTGCAATAATACACTTTAAATTCAGTTCAAACTGTCCTGTCATCTAATATGCTGAAGAGGTTTTCTGAATCTCAATTAATACTGTATGGTAACTTGTAAAAGGGAAATAAGATAAAACAAAAAAAAAGCAATAGTAAAGAAAGGTAATACTCTGGAGGTGGAGACAAGATGGCAGAGTAGTCAGATGCTTCCCGTGAACCCTCTTAAAAAAAAAGGTCCAAAAAAAAACAGGTGAAATGATTATATGCATGACAAGCTAGGAGCCCTGAACATCAAAGGCAAAGTTAAAAAATGGACTGAGTGACAAGGGGAGGGAGAGATGGCTCAGAAGAGGAGATGAGTTGCTGGATCCAAATCTCCAGGAACCCTCAGGCACCATCCCTGGAAGTGACTGCTGTGGGCTAGTGGTAGCATTCTGCCACAGTTTTCTCAGGGAGAAACAGCCAGCTGCACGACCTACTCACACCTCCAGAACCAGAGAAGAATAGCGCTCTCGGCAAAAGCTAAATATTTGCATATATTTTACTGAGCCACCAGTCCCCAGGCGGGCTTCAGTGGCTGTTGATTTCTCTGAGCCGAGTCTTTTTCTCTTTTTGAGATAAGTCTTGCTGAGCGCTCTGAGCCATTCTCTCAGCCTTGGAGAAGAAATAAAGTCACAACTGGGGGAAAAATATGCCTGCTCTACTAACCTGGGGATCTCAGGACAGAAGCGACTCCTATCCAGGCTTAAATGGTCTGTGGACTTTGAATACCTTTTCCCCCCTGCATGGACCTGTGTGGGCCTATTTCAAGGAGAATAGGCCTTTGTAGGCAGACTGCAACTGTTTCAGCTGTGTGGTGGGGAGGTGGGAGTTTGATATTTGACACTGGTTTGCATATTAAATAGGGTTCTCACCTACCCACATCAGGATCCTAAGGACTAGTGGCTCCATTCAGGTCACCCAGCCACCCAAGAGAGGGGTCCAAGGATAACTGGTACCTCCCAGTCCACACAACCAAAAGCATTGGGTACTCATGGTCCATCTGCAGAACCCACCCACCTGTGTGCTGTAGGGAACAGGGACATGCTTTTCTCACAGACACTTGGACCACGTTGTCAGCCCTCTGCTTTGTTCAGAGTATGACCCCCTGCTGCAACCAGATACCAGTACCTACACCAATCACTCCTGCCCCTCTAAGACTGTAGGACACATCCTGTACTACATACTTGAAGACAAACTATCTGGACACCTCATCTGAATACATACAAGAAAAATGAATGGACTCCAAGGCCTGATAACAGCTCTATCCATCTGGTGACAGGATGTTAGAGCTTCGAAGGCAAAAATAAGCTAGGTCACTCAAGCAACCTATTTGGGCATATCAAAACAAAACAAAGCAAGAAGCTAGGATACAGTAAGCAAACATAAAATAAACTAATACAGTAACTTATAGATGGCACGGAGACAACAGTCAATATCAAATCGCATAAAGAAGCAGACCATAATAGCTTCAATGAGCTCTCAAAACACAAATCAAGGGATCTTCTGGATGAAAGTGCCTTCCTGGAATTACTGGATGCAGAATACAAAAAAATTAGTATACAGAACCCTTCAAGACATCAGGAAGGAAATAAGGCAATATGCAGAACTAGCCAAGGAACACACAGATAAAGCAGTTGAAGAAATTAAAACAGATTATTCAAGACCATAATAAAAAATTTAATAAGCTGTAAGAATCCATAGAGACAGCAATCAGAAATTTAGAAGATTAACAATAAAATTACAGAGTTAGACAACTCAATAGAAAGTCAGAGGAACAGAATTGAGCAGGTGGAAGGCAGAATTGGTGAGATTGAAGATAAAGCACTTGGCACCAATATGTTTGAAGAAAAATCAGATAAAAGAATTAAAAAAATGAAGAAACCCTAAAAATCATGTGGGATTCTATTAAAAGAAATAACCTACGAGTGATTGGAGTACCAGAACAGGGAGGGATAACAGAAAATACAGAGAAAATTATTGAAGATTTGTTGGCAGAAAACTTCCCTGATATTGTGAAACATGAGAAGATATCTATCCAGAGGCTCACTGAACTACACAGAAAGTGGATTTTAAAAGAAAGTCACCAAGACATATTATAATCAAACTTGCCAAAACCAAAGATAAAGAGAGAATCCTAAGAGCAGCTAAGGATAAAAGAAAAGTCACCTAAAAAGTAGAATCAATAAGGATAAGATCAGATTACTTGGCAGAAAACATGCAGGCAAGAAGGCAATGGGATGACTTACATACAGCATTAAAGGAAAAAAATTGCTAGCCAAGAATCATATACCTAGCAAAATTATCCCTCATATATGAAGATAAAATTAGGGCATTTCTAGATAAACAGAAGTTTAGGGAATTCATAAAAACCAAACCAAAACTACAAGAAACACTAAAGGGAGTTTTCTGGTTAGAAAATCAATAATAGCAGATATCAACCCAAGACTAGAACACTGGGCAGAGCAATCAGATGTTAACCCAAATAGGGAAATCACAAAAATAAATCAAGATAAAAAAAAAAATGCTCAAAACAGGGGAACAGCGACGCCACTATATAAAAGAAGAAAACATTAAAATAATAAAGAGGGACTAAGAAATATAGTCATAGATCTTTCATATGGAGAGGAAGACAAGGTGATATAAAGAAATAAAAGTTAGGTTTAAACTTGGAAAAATATGGGTAAATACTAAGGTAACCACAAAGGAGACTAACAATCCTACTCATCAAAACAAAATACAAGAAATAAATAGAGACTCAGCAGAAACAAAGTCAACAGCAATGAAGAAGAGGAGAAGACAATATATAAATATAAACTACTCAGCACAAAAAATTAAGTGGGGAAAAGAAACTGTCAACAAAACTCAAGAAAACACATCAAAACAACAGCACTAAACTCACATCTATCCATAATTATGCTGAATGTAAATGGACTAAAAGCACCAATAAAGAGGCAGAGAGTGGTAGAATGGACTAAAAACCAGAATTCATCTATATGCTGCCTACAAGAGACACACCAAAGACTTAACCTCAAAGGATGGAAAAAATACATCAAGCCAGCAATAAAAAAAGAGCAGGAGTGGCAATATTAATTGCTGACAAAATAGCCTTTAAAGTCTATTTTGTCAGAAAGAACTCTATATAATGATTAAAGGGACAATATACCAGGAGATATAACCATATTAAATATTTATGCACCCAATGACAGGGCTGCAAGATACATAAAACAAACTCTAAAAACATTGGAAAGTGAGATAGATACCTTCACAATTATAGTAGGAGACTTCGACACACCACTTTTGGTGAAGGACAGAACATTCAGAAAGAAGTTCAAAGACATGGAAGATCTAAATGCCACAATCAACCAACTTGACCTCATAGACATATACAGAACACTCCACCTAACAGCAGCCAAGTATACTTTCTTTTCTAGCACACATGGAACATTCTCTAGAATAGACCACATGTGAGGTATAAAGCAAGCCTTAAACCAAAAAACCCAGTGCCGTCAAGTCGTTTCTGACTCATATTGACCTATAGGACAGAGTAGAACTCCCCCATAGAGTTTCCAAGTTTCCATAGAGTTTCCAAGCAAGCCTTAGCAGGATCCAAAACATCAAATTATTACAAATCATCTTCTCTGACCATAAGGCCATAAAAGTAGAAATCGATAACAGAAAAAGCAGGGAAAAGAAATCAAACCCTTGGAAACTGAGCAATACCCTGCTGAAAAACTACTGAGTTATGGAAGACATAAAGGACAGAATAAAGAAATTCACAGAATCCAATGAGAATGAAAACACTTCCTATCAGAACCTTTGGACACAGGTAAAGCAGTGCTCACAGGTCAATTTATACCAATAAATGCACACATACAAAAAGAAGAAAGGGCCAAAATCAAAGAATTATCCCTACAACTTGAACAAATAGAAAGAGAGCAACAAAAGAAACCCTCAGGCACAAGAAGAAAGAAAATAATAAAATTTAGAGAGTAATTAAATGAAATAGAGAACAGAAAAACAAAAGAGTTAACAAGACCAAAAGCAGGTTTTTTGAAAAAAATCACAAAATTGATAAACCATTGGCCAAACTGACAAAAGAAAAACAGGAGAGGAAGCAAATAACCCAAATAAGAAATGAGTTGGGGGATATTACAACACACGCAACTGAAATTAAAAGAATCATATCAGATTACTACAAAAAATTGTACTCTAACAAATTTGAAAGCCTAGATGAAATGGATAAGTTTCTAGAAACATACAACCTACCTAAACTAACACAAACAGAGGTAGAACAACAAATCTATAACAAAGAGGAGATTGAAAAGATAATCAAAAAACTCTCAACAAGAAAAAAGCCCTGGCCCGATGGCTTCACTGGAGAGTTCTACCAAACTTTCAGAGGAAAGTTAACACCACTACTATTATATGTATTTTAGAGCATAGAAAAGGATGGAATACCCCCAAACTCATTCTATGAAGCCAGCATATCCCTGATACCAAAACCAGGTAAAGGCACCACAAAAAAAAGAAAATTACAGACCTATAATACCCCTCATGAACTTAGATGTATAAATCCTCAACAAAATTCAAGCCAACAGAATTTAACAACATATCAAAAAAGTAATTCACCACGACTAAGTGGGATTCATACTAGGTATTCAAGACAGTTCAACAGTTGAAAAACAATTAATGTAATCCACCATATAAATAAAACAAAAGATGAGAAACACATTTTCTTATCAATTGATGCAGAAAAGGCATCCGACAAAGTTCAACACCCATTCATGATAAAAACTCTCAGCAAAATAGGAATAGAAGGAAAATTCCTCAACATAATAAATGGCATTTATACAAAGCCAACAGCCAAAATCATCTCAAATGGAGAGAGCCTGAAAGCATTCCGCTTGAGATCAAGAGCTAGACAAAGATGCCTTTTATTACCATTCTTATTCAGCATTGTGCTGAAGGTCCTTGCCAGAGCAATTAGGCTGGATAAAGAAATAAAGGGCACCTAAAATGGTAAAAAAAAAAAAAAAAAAAAAAGTTTTTTTAACTTAAACCGGTAAGGATGAAGTAAAAGTATCTCTATTTGCAGATGACAGGATCTTATACACAGAATACCCTAAAGAATCCTCAAGAAACCTACTGAAACTAATAGAAGAGTTCAGCAGAGTATCAGGATACAAAATAAACATACAAAAATTTAGGTGGATTTTCAAGAGAAAGAACATCAAAGAGGAAATCAACAAATCAATACCATTTACAGTAGCCCCCAAGAAGATAAAATACTTAGGAATAAATCTTACCAGAGGCTTAAAAGACCTATACAAAGAATACTACAAGACACTACTTCAAGCAACAAAAAAAAGACCCACATAAATAGAAAAATATACCTTGCTCATGGATAGGAAGACTCAACACTGTGAAAATGTCTTTTCTACCAAAAGCGATCTATGGATACAATGTAATTCTAATCCAAATTCCAATGATTTTTTTAATGAGATAGAGAGACAAATCACCAACTTCATATGGAAGGGAAAGAGGCCCCGGATAAGTAAATAAATAAATAAAGCATTACTGAAAAAGAAGAACAAAGTGGGAGGTCTCTACCTGATTTTAGGGCCTATTATACCATCACAGTAGTCAAAACACCTTGGTACTGGTACAACAACAGATACACAGACCAATGGAACAGAATTGAGAATCCAGACATAAATCAATCCACATATGAGTAGCTGATATTTGACAAAAGCCCAAAGTCAGTTAAATGGGGAAAAAGCAGTCTCTTTAACAAATGGAGCTGGCATAACTAGATATCCATCTACAAAAAATGAAACAAGACCATACCTCATACCATGCACAAAAACGAACTCAAAATGGATCAAAGGCCTAAATATAAAATCTGAAACAATAAAGATCATGGAAGAACAAATAGGGAAAATGTTAGGAGCCCTAATACATGGCATAAACAGTATACAAAACATTTTTAACAATGCAGAAGGAAAACTAGATAACCGGGAGCTCCTAAAAATTAAACAGCTATGCTCATTCAAAGATTCACCAAAAGAGTAAATAGATTACCTACAGACTGGGAAAAAGTTTTTAGTTGTGACATTTCCAATCAGCATTGGATCGCTAAAATCTACATGATACTGCAAAAAACTCAACTACAAAAATACAAATAACTCAAAAAATGCACAAAGGATATGAACAGGCACTTTACTAAAAAAAACATTCGGGAAGCTAACAGATACATGAGGAAATGCTTATGACAATAAGCCATTAGAGAAATGCAAATCAAAACTACAATGAGATTCCATCTCACTCCAACAAGGCTGGTATTAATCCTAAAAACACAAAATAAGAAATGTCAGAGAGGCAATGGAGAAACTGGAACACTTATCACTGCTGGTGGGAATGCAAAATGGTACAACCACCTTGGAAATCGATTTGGCACTTCCTTAAAAAACTAGAAATAGAACTACCATATGATCCAGCAATCCCACTCCTTGGTATATATCCTAGAGAGATAAGAGTCTACAAGAACAGATATATGCACACCCATGTTCATTGCAGCACTGTTTACAATAGCAAAAAAGGGAAGCAACCAAGGTGCCCATCAATGGATGAATGGATAAATTAGTTATGGCATATTCACACAATGGAACACTATGAATCAATGAAGAGCAATTATGGATCCATGAAACATTTCATAACATGGAGGGATCTGGAAGGCATTGTGCTGAATGAAACTAGTCAGTTGCAAAAGGACAAATATTGTATGAGACCACTATTATAACAATTCGAGAAATATTTTAAACAGAGAAGAAAATATTCTTTGATGGTTGGGAGAGTGGGGAGGGAGGGAGAGGAGTTTTCACTAATTACGTAGTAGATGAGAACTATTTTACGTGAAGAGAAAGCCAACACACGAATACAGGAGAGATGAGCACAACTGGACTAAACCAAAAGCAAAGAAGCTTCCTGAATAAACTGAATGCTTCAAAAGCCAGTGTAGTAGGGTTGGGGGTTTGGGGACCATGATTTCAAGGGACATCTAAGTTAATTGGCATAATAAAATCTATTAAGAAACCATTCTGCATTCCACTCTGGAGAGTGGTGTCTGGTGTCTTAAACACTCACAAGTGGCCATCTAAAATGCATCAATTGGTCTCCATCCACCTAGAGCAAAGGGGAATGAAGGATACCAAAGATACAAGGTAATTGTGAGCCCAAGAGACAGAAAGGGCCACATAAATCAAACAACATCAGCGGGAGACCAGAAGGAGTATATAGTGCCCACCTACAACAGGTGACTGCCCTGACAGGGAGCACAACAGAGAACTCCTGAGAGAGCAGGAGAGCAGTGGGATGCAGACCTCAAATTCTTGTACAAAGACCAGACTTAATGGTCTGACTGAGATTAGAAAGACCCCAGAGGTCATGGTCCCCAGACCATCTATTAGCCCAAGACAGAAACCATTGCCAAAGCCAACTCTTCAGACAGGGATTGGACTGGACTGTGGGATGGAAAATGATACTGGTGAAGAGTGAGCTTCTTAGATGAAGTAGACACATGAGACTACGTGGGCAGCTCCTGTCTGGAGGGGAGATAAGAGGGCAGAGGGGGCCAGAAGCTGGTCAAATGGACACAAAAATAGAGAGCGGAGGGAAGCAGTGTGTTGTGTCACTAGAGAGAGAGCAACTAGGAGTATATTGCAAGGTGTATATAAATTTTTGTATGAGTGATTGACTTGATTTGTAAACTTTCACTTAAAGCACAATTAAAAAAAAAAGGTAATACTCTATTTCTTCCTTCAAAATACTTTCGTGAAGATTCTATATATTTATGTTCCCAATAAAATCTAATTTTTATCTCAGGACAAAAAGATCTCCAAAATGATGACAAGAGAGATTATTTTTGAGTGCATACCCAGTATAAGTGTCAGACGTTTTGCTGAATATTTTACATGCCTTTCCCAATATATTCACAACTACCTAATGAAGTTGTTATTATTGTTGTTAGTTGTCGTTGACTCATTCCAATTCTTGGCAACCCTGTGTGCAAGCATTGTCATTGTTGTCATTCCAAAGGGAATTTCAGACATGAAAAATATCTGCAAATATAACTTTGGTATTTTACCTGCAAGAAGCCAGAAGAAATTTCCTGTAGTCTTTTATCATGTTTCCCAATAATAAGTGTCAGAAAAGATGGCTTGAAGTAAAGAACAATTATTAGTATATGAATGGTTAAGCAAATATCAATTCAGCTTTTCTTCCTTATCAACTATTAATTCTAGGCACTGGATGGATATATAGCTGAGAGAAGATTAGAGTAGTATTTCTCAGGCTTTAGTGTGCATAAGAATTAAATGGCAAACTTGCTAAAACATAGATACCTGGGTCCCATATAGAAATTCTGCTTCAGGTGGACTGGAGTGGGGCCCAAGTGATGTTGATGCTGGTAGTCCCTGTACCGTACTTTAAATAGCACTGGCTACCATTGTTGCTGTCTAGGTGTTTGCATTCTGATGGATTTTTAAATATTAAGAATAAGACAATTATAGTTATGACTTCACCATATTGTGTACATTTACATTTATGTGATCCTTACCAGGAACACAGTAAGGGAAGCATTCGTGTATTATCATTAATACCTGTTGTCATTGAGCCAATTATGACTCACAGCGACCCTATAGGACAGAGTAGAACTACTCCCTTAGGGTAATCTTTATAGAAGCAGATTGACACATCTTTCTTTTGTGGAGCTGCTGGTGGGTTCAAAAAGCCAACTTTTCGTTTAGCAGCCGAGTGCTTTAACCATTGCACCACCAGGGTTCCTTGTATTATCATTATCACCATGTAAGTGAAGAAACTCCTAAGCAAATGAAGTGCCTCCCTCTAGCTGAAACAGCTGGAGGCAGCAGAACAGGGTTTAAAGCTATTATTTTCTTAAACTAAAATCATGGATATTACATTATTCACCATCATATTTAAACGTACTCAGGCTTTTTCATGTCAAACACCAAAACAACTTTTTGCCGTTTTGAAATGCCCAACAAATGCTACTAGACTCAAAGGGGTCAGAGGTTACAAAATATTTTAATTTTATCACAGTTTTGATGTAATAAATCATCAAACCATTATACATTTAAGTCATGTTTAATATTTAAGAAACTTTTTTATTCTGTAGTTGTGATTACGATTCAACCTCATTTTTAACTCAAGATTATAAACTTGATTTGTAACTCTAAGCATTCAATAGAAAGTTGTAGTTTTCCGAGAATTAAAAAAAAAAAAAAAAATCACTATCATCCTCTGTTGGAGAATGATTTGAAGTGTTTCCTTCAAAATGTTACATTCTCAGGGGCATGAACAGCTGCTTCTAATCTTTTGGACCCCAGTACCTATTCTGTTATGTGTTGAAAGTTCTATAAATGTTGATTAAGCAAGCAATTTAAATTGGCGTATATGAGCTTCCCATGGACTGCAGCCTTCTCACAAATATGCTTTGGTATAAAGTATTTATCTAAATTAACTCTTAAAATAATTTTGCAGTGATAACGATTACAAACGTACTTGCTAATATGCTGTTTTCTTAATTCAAGTTCTTTTTGCTTCTTTAAGAAAATGCTAGCTAATTCATAGGTAACATAAATATCACGAGGCACAGCAGTTGCTAAAGTAACTTTTTTTCACGAGTAACTGAGTAAACAGGCTCATAAAACCTACATAAATTGTCATTTCTCAAGTTTATGGCTGCCCTGGGGCTGAGGCAATTAAAACTTGAGTTTTAAGGAAAAATTATCAAGATTTTTTTCAACTTTGTGTATACTGGCCTTACAGAAACATTTAAAAAATATATATTTCATTGTGTTTTAGGTGAAAGTTTACACAGCAAATTAGATTCTCATTCAACAATTCATACACAGATTGTCCTGTGACACTGGTTACTATTCCCACAATGTGTCAGCATTCTCACCATTTCCACCCTTCCTGCCCTGTTTCCATTCACCCAGTCTCCTTGCCGCTTCTCACCTTCTCTTCTTTGCTTTTGGGTAAATGTTGACCGTTTGGCCTTGTACAGTTGATGATTTAAAGGAGCACATTCCTCATGGGCGTTATTATTTTCTAGACCAAATTTATTATTGACATAGTGGCTGCCACAATGGGTACAATCATGAGGATGGCACAGGACTCGGCAGTGTTTTGTTCCGTTGTACATAGTGTTGCTATGAGTCGGAACTGACTGTATGGCACCTGACAACAACAACAACATTATTTGGCTGAAAGCAGTGGCTGCAGTTTCAGGTTAAAAGGGTATCTTAGGGGGATAGCCTTAGGAATTCCTCTAGTATTTATCAGTCCAGTAAGTTTTTTTTTTTTTTTTTTTTCTTTCTAATGAATTTGAGTTTTGTTCTACATTTTTCTCCCATTCTAACCTGGACCTTCTATAGTGTCTCTGGCAAAAACCGTCAGTGGTGGTAGCTGGACACGATCTATCTAGTTCTTCTGGTCTTAGGCTAGAAGACACTGTGGTTCCCATGGGCCATTAGTCCTGTGGACTAATTTCTTCCTTGAGTCCTTGGTTTCCTTCACTCTCCTTTGGTCCAGATGGGAAGAAACCAATAGTTGCATCTTATATGGCTACTTATAACTTTTAAGACCCCAGACCCTTTTAGGTCTGTGACTTAATGTATTTTGAAACTATCATTTAATTTTTCTTTTCCCTACTGCCTTAAATGAAATCTAGAGGGCCACTTTTTGTTAGTGAGCTGCTGTTTGCTGTTCACCAAGGAAAGATATGGCATTTACATAAAGTGACAAAGCTACACGATATTTCTATTGTGCTGCCCAGTGAGCTGCGACATTGGTCATCCACCCCACCAGACGACTAATTACTAAACACATGTGGGGATACACAAAGCAATCATTTCAGAGTTTGCTAGAAGAGAGGGGAAAAAAGTATAGAATTCAGGTTGCATTGAAAATTCTCTGATATATTTAAAAATAATTTAAGTACAATTTCAGTGTCTTAAGGCTTTGAATATGAAATATAAGACAAATCCCTTATACAGTACATTTCATTTAAGCTGTTTAAACTTATTTCCTTTAAATAAAACTAAAAATTTAGGCAAAAAAGGCAGATCTTTTTTTTCCTCTTAAATATAACCAAATGTTAACAAGTTAGTGATACCAAGAGTCATTTTAACTTAAATAGAGCTTTTCCTCTCATTATTATTTATATTTTGTATCCCTACAAACCAAACACTTAAAACAATCATTTGATATTCTTGGTAAATGTCATTTATTGCATTATAATTTTTATCTATTAAAATGAATACAAAATTATGAAAATGGATTTTGAGATGAAGGTGTTTAAATTCAGCAAAAAGAAGTCTAAAATTAATAAATTATTTGAAATAATATCTACATTGTTTCATGTCCACAAAACATTCTAGTACTTGTCCTTAAATATTCTACTATGTAAATATTCTACTACCTAACATTATTAGCAGAAATTTAGGTAATGCTTTTATTATCACCATTGTCATCAAATTCGGAAAGCTCATAGGCAAGCCAGATATTCCACAAATATCTAATAATCAAAAGCAAAGGTAGCATTTGACCTATGACTGATTTCTTTGAGCTAGTTTAAAAACAGAGATGTTTCTCCTGGTGTCAGTAACCTCAATTCCATCAATTAATACCATAAATTTTCTCATTTAAAAAAAAAAAGAAGGGAGGCGGAGCCAAGATGGCGGACTAGGCAGACGCTACCTCGGATCCCTCTTACAACAAAGACACGGAAAAACAAGTGAATCGATCACATACATAACAATCTACGAACCCTGAACAACAAACACAGATTTAGAGACGGAGAACGAACTAATATGGGGAAGCAGCGATTGTTTCCAGAGCCTGGAGCCAGCATACCAGTCAGGTACGGTACAAGCACAGAGAGCTGCTCCACCCCCCTGAACTAACCCCAGGAGGGGGACCAGCCGGTTCCACGGGCGGCATGGGACGCAGCCAGTAGGAGAAGTCCCCGGAAGGCAGTGACTGGTCTTGGAGCAGAAAGAGCAACGTCCGAGCGGGGGAACCGTCCTGCAGGGATTTGGACTGGACGCAGGTACGGCATAAACACGGAGAGTTGCTCCATCCCCCTGAACTAACCCCGGGAAGGGGCCCAGCTGGGTCGCGCAGGCGGCGTGGGACGCAGCTGGTAGGAGAAGTCTCCGGGAGGCAGCGACTGGTATTGGAGCAGGGAGAACAGTGTCCCAGCCGGGACACTCAGTCACGGCACGAGCATGGGGAGCTGCTCCACCCATCTGAACTAACCCCGGGAGGAGGCCCAACTGGTTCTCGGAGGAGGCACGGCCACGTGGCTGGAGGGACGAGAAGTCCCCGGGAGGCAGCGACTGATTTTGGAGTTGAGAGTGCACCGTCCCAGTAGGGGAGCCTTGACGCTGGGCGTGGGGCTGGAAGCGGAGGATCTGACCGTGACTCCAGCGGGCCAGACCCCCCGGGGGCAATCTCCACACAGCCAGCACACATAGGCGATGTGCCCGAGGGAATCTCAGATATAATAGTCATTCCAAGCAAGACAAGCAACTCTGGCTATATTCTGAGGTGCTACTCTCCTATCTCTCTGTTCCCTCCCCCACCCTCCCCAGGCGGCTTCATTAACATCTGAATAGCCTGAGCCAGAGGGAGAACTCTGATAGGGATCTGACTGCATTTTTTTTTAGTGGATTTTCTGGAAAAACTAGTTTCCCAGTGATGGCTCGGAGACAAAAATCCATATCAAACCACTTAAAGAAGCAGACCATGACAGCTTCTCCAACCCCCCAAACAAAAGAATCAAAATCTTTCCCAAATGAAGATACAATCTTGGAATTATCAGATACAGAATATAAAAAACTACTTTACAGAATGCTTAATGATATCACACATGAAATTAGGATAACTGCAGAAAAAGCCAAGGAACACACTGATAAAACTGTTCAAGAACTCAAAAAGATTATTTAAGAACATACTGGAAAAATTAATAAGTTGCAAGAATCCCTAGAGAGACAACATGTAGAAATCCAAAAGATTAACAATAAAATTACAGAATTAGACAACGCACTAGGAACTCAGAGGAGCAGACTCGAGCAATTAGAATGCAGACTGGGACATCTGGAGGACCAGGGAATCAACTCCAACATAGCTGAAAAAAAATCAGATAAAAGAACTAAAAAAAATGAAGAAACCCTAAGAATTATGTGGGACTCTATCAAGAAGGATAACCTGCGGGTGATTGGAGTCCCAGAAGAGGGAGGGGGGACAGAAAACACAGAGAAAATAGTTGAAGAACTCCTAACAGAAAACTTCCCTGACATCATGAAAGACGAAAGGATATCTATCCAAGATGCTCATCGAACCCCATTTAAGATTGATCCAAAAAGAAAAACACCAAGACATATTATCATCAAACTCACCAAAACCAAAGATAAACAGAAAATTTTAAAAGCAGCCAGGGAGAAAAGAAAGGTTTCCTTCAAGGGAGAATCAATAAGAATATGTTCTGACTACTCAGCAGAAACCATGCAGGCAAGAAGGGAATGGGACGACATATACAGAACACTGAAGGAGAAAAACTGCCAGCCAAGGATCATATATCCAGCAAAACTCTCTCTGAAATATGAAGGCAAAATTAAGATATTTACAGACAAACACAAGTTTAGAGAATTTGCAAAAACCAAACCAAAGCTACAAGAAATACTAAAGGATATTGTTTGGTCAGAGAACCAATAATATCAGATATCAGCACAACACAAGGTCACAAAACAGAACGTCCTGATATCAACTCAAAAAGGGAAATCACAAAAACAAATTAAGATTAATTAAAAAAAAAATACACATAACAGGGAATCATGGAAGTCAATAGGTAAAAGATCACAATAATCAAAAAGAGGGACTAAATACAGGAGGCATTGAACTGCCATATGGAGAGTGATACAAGGCGATATAGAACAATACAAGTTAGGTTTTTACTTAGAAAAATAGGGGTAAATAATAAGGTAACCACAAAAAGGTATAACAACTCTATAACTCAAGATAAAAACCAAGAAAAACGTAACAACTCAACTAACATAAAGTCAAGCACTATGAAAATGAGGATCTCACAATTTACTAAGAAAACACCTCAGCACAAAAAAGTATGTGGAAAAATGAAATTGTCAACAACACACATAAAAAGGCATCAAAATGACAGCACTAAAAACTTATTTATCTATAATTACCCTGAATGTAAATGGACTAAATGCACCAATAAAGAGACAGAGAGTCACAGACTGGATAAAGAAACACGATCCATCTATATGCTGCCTACAAGAGACACACCTTAGACTTAGAGACACAAACAAACTAAAACTCAAAGGATGGAAAAAAGTATATCAAGCAAACAATAAGCAAAAAAGAAGAGGAGTAGCAATATTAATTTCTGACAAAATAGACTTTAGACTTAAATCCACCACAAAGGATAAAGAAGGACACTATATAATGATAAAAGGGACAATTGATCAGGAAGACATAACCATATTAAATATTTATGCACCCAATGACAGGGCTGCAAGATACATAAATCAAATTTTAACAGAATTGAAAAGCGAGATAGACACCTCCACCATTATAGTAGGAGACTTCAACACACCACTTTCGGAGAAGGACAGGACATCCAGTAAGAAGCTCAACAGAGACACGGAAGATCTAATTACAACAATCAACCAACTTGACCTTATTGACTTATACAGAACTCTCCACCCAACTGCTGCAAAATATACTTTTTTTTCTAGCGCACATGGAACATTCTCTAGAATAGACCACATATTAGGTCATAAAACAAACCTTTGCAGAGTCCAAAACATCGAAATATTACAAAGCATCTTCTCAGACCACAAGGCAATAAAACTAGAGATCAATAACAGAAAAACTAGGGAAAAGAAATCAAATACTTGGAAAATGAACAATACCCTCCTGAAAAAAGACTGGGTGATAGAAGACATCAAGGAGGGAATAAGGAAATTCATAGAAAGCAACGAGAATGAAAATACTTTGTATCAAAACCTCTGGGACACAGCAAAAGCAGTGCTCAGAGGCCAATTTATATCAATAAATGCACACATACAAAAAGAAGAAAGAGCCAAAATCAGAGAACTGTCCCTACAACCTGAACAAATAGAAAGTGAGCAACAAAAGAATCCATCAGGCACCAGAAGAAAACAAATAATAAAAATTAGAGCTGAACTAAATGAATTAGAGAACAGAAAAACAATTGAAAGAATTAACAAAGCCAAAAGCTGGTTCTTTGAAAAAATTAACAAAATTGATAAACCATTGGCTAGACTGACTAAAGAAATACAGGAAAGGAAACAAATAACCCGAATAAGAAATGAGAAGGACCACATCACAACAGAACCAAATGAAATTAAAAGAATCATTTCAGATTATTATGAAAAATTGTACTCTAACAAATTTGAAAACCTAGAAGAAATGGATGAATTCCTGGAAAAACACTACCTACCTAAACTAACACATTCAGAAGTAGAACAACTAAATAGACCCATAACAAAAAAAGAGATTGAAACGGTAATCAAAAAACTCCCAACAAAAAAAAGCCCTGGCCCGGATGGCTTCACTGCAGAGTTCTACCAAACTTTCAGAGAAGAGTTAACACCACTACTACTAAAGGTATTCCAAAGCATAGAAAATGACGGAATACTACCCAACTCATTCTATGAAGCCACCATCTCCCTGATACCAAAACCAGGTAAAGATATTACAAAAAAAGAAAATTATAGACCTATATCCCTCATGAACATTGATGCAAAAATCCTCAACAAAATTCTAGCCAATAGAATCCAACAACACATCAAAAAAATAATTCACCCTGATCAAGTGGGATTTATACCAGGTATGCAAGGCTGGTTTAATATCAGAAAAACCATTAATGTAATCCATCACAGAAATAAAACAAAAGACAAAAACCACATGATCTTATCAATTGATGCAGAAAAGGCATTTGACAAAGTCCAACACCCATTCATGATAAAAACTCTTACCAAAATAGGAATTGAAGGAAAATTCCTCAACATAATAAAGGGCATCTATGCAAAGCCAACAGCCAATATCACTCTAAATGGAGAGAACCTGAAAGCATTTCCCTTGAGAACGGGACCAGACAAGGATGCCCTTTATCACCGCTCTTATTCAACATTGTGCTAGAAGTCCTAGCCAGGGCAATTAGGCTAGACAAAGAAATAAAAGGTATCCGGATTGGCAAGAAAGAAGTAAAGTTATCACTATTTGCAGATGACATGATTATATACACAGAAAACCCTAAGGAATCCTCCAGAAAACTACTGAAACTAATAGAAGAGTTTGGCAGAGTCTCAGGTTATAAAATAAACATACAAAAATCACTTGGATTCCTCTACATCAACAAAAAGAACACCGAAGAGGAAATAACCAAATCAATACCATTCACAGTAGCCCCCAAGAAGATAAAATACTTAGGAATAAATCTTACCAAGGATGTAAAAGACCTATACAAAGAAAACTACAAAGCTCTACTACAAGAAATTCAAAAGGACATACTTAAGTGGAAAAACATACCCTGCTCATGGATAGGAAGACTTAACATAGTAAAAATGTCTATTCTACCAAAAGCCATCTATACATTTAACGCACTTCCGATCCAAATTCCAATGTCATATTTTAAGGGGATAGAGAAACAAATCACCAATTTCATATGGAAGGGAAAGAAGCCCCGGATAAGCAAAGCACTACTGAAAAAGAAGAAGAAAGTGGGAGGCCTCATCCTACCTGACTTCAAAACCTACTATACAGCCACAGTAGTCAAAACAGCCTGGTATTGGTACAACAACAGACACATAGACCAATGGAACAGAATTGAGAACCCAGACATAGATCCATCCACGTATGAGCAGCTGATATTTGACAAAGGACCAGTGTCAATTAACTGGGGAAAAGATAGCCTTTTTAACAAATGGTGCTGGCATAACTGGATATCCATTTGCAAAAAAATGAAACAGGACCCATACCTCACACCATGCACAAAAACTAACTCCAAGTGGATCAAAGACCTAAACATAAAGACTAAAACGATAAAGATCATGGAAGAAAAAATTGGGACAACCCTAGGAGCCCTAATACAAGGTATAAACAGAATACAAAACACTACCAAAAATGATGAAGAGAAACCCGATAACTGGGAGCTCCTAAAAATCAAACACCTATGCTCATCTAAAGACTTCTCCAAAAGAGTAAAAAGACCACCTACAGACTGGGAAAGAATTTTCAGCTATGACATCTCCGACCAGCGCCTGATTTCTAAAATCTACATGATTCTGTCAAAACTCAACCACAAAAAGACAAACAACCCAATCAAGAAGTGGGTAAAGGATATGAATACACATTTCACTAAAGAAGATATTCAGGCAGCCAACAGATACATGAGAAAATGCTCTCGATCATTAGCCATTAGAGAAATGCAAATTAAAACTACGATGAGATTCCATCTCACACCAGCAAGGCTGGCATTAATCCAAAAAACACAAAATAATAAATGTTGGAGAGGCTGCGGAGAGATTGGAACTCTCATACACTGCTGGTGGGAATGTCAAATGGTACAACCACTTTGGAAATCTATCTGGCGTTATCTTAAACAGTTAGAAATAGAACTACCATACAACCCAGAAATCCCACTCCTAGGAATATACCCTAGAGATACAAGAGCCTTCATACAAACAGATATATGCACACCCATGTTTATTGCAGCTCAGTTTACAATAGCAAAAAGTTGGAAGCAACCAAGGTGTCCATCTACGGATGAATGGGTAAATAAATTGTGGTATATTCACACAATGGAATACTACGCATCGATAAAGAACAGTGACGAATCTCTGAAACATTTCATAACATGGAGGAACCTGGAAGGCATTATGCTGAGCGAAATCAGTCAGAGGCAAAAGGACAAATATTGTATAAGACCACTATTATAAGATCTTGAGAAATAGTAAACCTGAGAAGAACACATACTTTTGTGGTTACGAGGGGGGGAGGGAGGGAGGGTGGGAGAGGGTTTTTTATTGATTAATCAGTAGATAAGAACTGCTTTAGGTGAAGGGAAAGACAACACTCAATACATGGAAGGTCAGCTCAATTGGACTGGACCAAAAGCAAAGAAGTTTCCGGGATAAAATGAATGCTTCAAAGGTCAGCGGAGCAAGTGCGGGGGTCTGGGGAACATGGTTTTCGGGGACTTCTATGTCAATTGGCAAAATAATTCTATTATGAAATCATTCTGCATCCCACTTTGAAATGTGGCGTCTGGGGTCTTAAATGCTAACAAGCGGCCATCTAAGATGCAGCAATTGGTCTCAACCCACCTGGAGCAAAGGAAAATGAAGAACACCAAGGCCACACGACAACTAAGAGCCCAAGAGACAGAAAGGGCCACATGAACCAGAGACCTACATCATCCTGAGACCAGAAGAACTAGTTGGTGCCCGGCCACAATCGATGACTGCCCTGACAGGGAGCACAGCAGAGAACCCCTGAGGGAGCAGGAGATCAGTGGGATGCAGACCCCAAATTCTCATAAAAAGCCCAAACTTAATGGTCTGACTGAGACTGGAGGAATCCCGACGGCCGTGCTCCCCAGACCTTCAGTTGACACAGGACAGGAACCATCCCCGAGGACAACTCATCAGAAATGAAAGGGACTGGTTAGGGAGTGGGAGAGAGACGCTGATGAAGAGTGAGCTAATGATATCAGGTGGACACTCGAGATTGTGTTGGCAACTCTTGTCTGGAGGGGGGATGGGAGGATAGAGAGAGAGGGAAGCCGGCAAAATTGTCAAGAAAGGAGAGACTGAAAGGGCTGACTCAAGAGGGGGAGAGCAAGTGGGAGTAGGGAGTGAGATGTATGTAAACTTATACGTGACAGACTGATTGGATTTGTAAACGTTCACTTGAAGCTTAATAAAAGTTATTAAAAAAAAAAAGAAGAAGAAGAAGAAGAACTAGTAGCTTTTATTAACCTAATGAGACTTTAGTGGGCCTTTATTATATGCCAGGCTTTGTGCTGCAGAGAGAGTAACATCATATCCATGTTACTTTTGATCCTTAATAAATTTTCAATGACCCATTATCAAAAGGTAATGGTAGCTTTCTTTAGAAAATACATTTGTGAATATGAATTAATATGAGGGTGTCTTAGTTATCTAGTGCTGCTATAACAGAAATATCACAAGTGGGTGGCTTTAACCAACAGAAATTTATTCTCTCATAGTTTAAAGGCTAGAATTCTGAATTCAAGGTGCCAGCTCCACGGTTAATCTTTCTCTCTCTATTGGCTCTGGGGAAGGTCCTTGTCATCAATTTTCCCCTGGAATACAAGTTTTCAGGGCAGGGACTCTGGGTCTAAGGGACAAACTCCACTCCTGGCTCTTCTTGCTTGATGGTAATGAGGTCTGTCTTAGGCTGAGCTCTCTAGAGAAGCAAAACTAGTAAAGCATATAAACATATATACAGAGAGAGAAATTTATATCAAGGAAATGACTCACATGGTTGTAGAGGCTGTAACATCCCAAGCCCGTGGGTCAAGAAAGAGGCTTCTCCTGATTGATGTAGCCACAGGGACTGGTGAATACAAGATTGGAAGGCCAGAGAGCAGGGCTGTTGCTTGAGGGCTGTGAAGATTGATGAATCCCAAGATCAAGGGTTCTCCTGAGTTGTGTAGCCACAGGGGCTGGGGAACCAAAGACCAGCAGGCCAGAGAGCTGGGCTGTTGCTCACAAGCTGTGGAGATGGACAAATTCCAAGATCAGCAGGCAAGCTACTAGCTCAATTCCCAAGAACCAGAGGTCAGAAGAACAAGAGCCAGCTGCAGGATCCAGAGTAAGCAAAAGCCCAGGCAAGGAAAGACGGAAGAGCTGGTGGCAGAAGGCAGAGAGATGAAGGCTGAGAGGGACAGTGAGTCACCACAGGCTTCACCCCCTCCAGTAACCACTCACAGAAAATCCCATCATGAGGATGATCACATATCAAATTTCAACAGGGAAGTGATCAAAAATTTATATGACAGCCAAAACGCTGAGAATCATGGCCCAGCCAAGTTGACATACAATCTTAACCATCACAGTCCTCCCCTTGTCAACTTAGCACCTGTACACACCTCCTTAAAACATACATAATCTCTGAATAAAGACAATTATAAAGTCATACTTGGGCCTAACATGATACAACGAACACATATACAACTGAAAATGCAATAGCCCTGTTTACATTTTATGTTTTATAAGCGAGTAAAACAAAAATACTTGATGCATACATACAAAGAAGAAATATAACAATTACAGTCTTCATTTCTGCAACTGCTATTGTGGATGTAACTGGTATTTCAAACAACCTTCCACCACCCATTCAGTATCCCCCTTGTCCTCAACAAACACCTCAACTGGTCATGGTTCTTTGCCTGGTGGGGTGACCCAAACCTTCATTCCTGAAGGCTCTGGGCCATTAGTAGGCATGTTGGAATTGGATTGCTGTAATTTTCCATTGACTTTAATCACAGGGCATGGTAGTATTAAAAGGCACCCTAAGGGATTTCCTGTTTTCCAGACATACTCTTCTTTGCCTCCATTATGTAATATCAATCTGATTTCCTCTTGGTAATCAGGATCAATCACACCAACTAGTACGGTAACTCCCTTCTTTGCCTGCTGATTTGAGGCATAAGAAGCCCAAAGTGGCCAGGTGGTATTCTTACCTTCCAGTTGAATGGAATCAGTGCTGTGTCTTCAGATGGAGACATTCCTCTTTTTGGAAGGAAGACCTCTGGATCTGCAGAGCATAAGGTCATGGGAATGGGAAGCAAAAATCTTGTTAGTGAGTCACTAGGGATAATAGTGAGTGGTGCCGCTGCCATCTCCACCCCTTGATTCCTGGACCCATGAATCCAGGATATGGGAGATATAGCACCATATATTGGACACTGGTTTAGAGTATATACAGCCTCCTGGAGAACATTTACCCAATATTGCAAGTTATTACCACCTAGCTGACACCATAATTTTGTCTTTAGAAGGCCATTCCATTTTTCTATCAAGGCAGCTCCTGCAGGATGATGGGGAAAGACTGGTGAATTCCATGAGCATGGGTCCACTGCCACACTTCATTTGCTGTGAAGTTAGTCCCTTGATTCAAGGCAATGCTGTGTGGGATTACCATGATGGTGGAAAGGCATTCTGTAAGTCCACAGATGGTAGTTTTGGCAGAAGCATTGTGTGCAGGGAAGGCAAATCCATATCCAGAGTAAGTGTCTATTCCAGTAAGGACAAAATGCTGCCCTTTCCATGATGGAAGTGGTCCAATGTAACCAACTTGCCACCAGGTTGCTGGCTGGTCACCTTGAGGGATGGTACCATATTGGGGACTCAGTGTAGGTCTCTGCTGCTGGCGGATTGGGCACTCAGCAGTAGCTGTAGCAAAGTCACCCTTGGTGAATGGAAGTCCATGTTGCTGGGCCTGTGCATAACCTCCCTCCCTGCTACCATGGCCACTTTGTTCATGAGTTTGTTGAGCAATGACAGGAGTAGCTGGGGAAAGGATGACAGGTTTCCACAGAATGCATCATCCTATCTATTTGATTGTTAAAATCATCCTCTGCTGAGGTCACCCTTTGGTGAGCATTCACATGAGACACAAATATCTTCACTTCTTTGACCCATTCAGAGAGGTCTATCCACACACCTCTTCCACATAAATCTTTGTCTCCAATTTTCCAATCAAGTTCCTTTGAAGTCCCTGACCATACAGCTAAACCATTGGCCACAGCCCATGAATCAGTATAAAATCACACATATGGCCATTTCCCCTTCCAAGCAAAGTGAACAACCAGGTGCACTGCTCAAAGTTCTGCCCGTTGGGAAGATTTCCCTTTACCACTGTCTTTCAGGGAGGTTCCAGAAAGGGGCAACTTCAGTCCACTTCTGAGTGGTGCCGGCATATTGCACAGAACCATCTGTACACCAGGCATGAGTTTTCTCTTCTTCAGTCAACTGATCATAGATAACTTCCCATGAGGCCATAGGTGCAGACTGGGAGATGGAAAGTAATGTGACAGGAGTGGAGACCACTCCAAGATCCATCTCTAAGACCGCAAGTAAGCTGTTATCTCAAGTCCCAAGTCCAGACAAACTGGAGCCAGATGCAGAATCCAGAACAAGCAAAAGCCCTGGCAATGGTATTGGGTTAATGGGTTAGTGGGAGGGCAGATGCAAGAATATATCATCCCACTTTAACTGCACACAATTAAGTAGAGCTTATTCATCAAAAGGAAACTTCAGTGCTACTTGTTGTTAAGTAGATAAATGAAAGGTGGGTTATTAAAAGTAATTATATATATATATATAAAATCATTTCTTAACTTTGCTGTTGTGAACCACCCACATATACAAATATACTCTAACCACATATATCTATGGCATATACAAATCTCAAAGAAATTGCTTAACTTTTATTTTGATCTAGAAAACTGCTGAGTATATAGGTGGCCATGCCTAATGTGACCATCAAATTACTGTATAATTGGAGGTACTAATTAAAAGTATTAACTTCATAATAGCTGAAAATTAAATAGACTGTTAAGAGCTTAAAACATTCAAGTGGCTACTTTTTTTTTTAATTTTTATTGTGCTTTAAGTGAAAGTTTACAAACCAAGTCAGTCTCTCATACAAAAACTTATATATGCCTTGCTATATACTCCTAGTTGCTCTCCCCCTAATGAGACAGCACACTCCTTCCCTCCACTCTCTATTTTCATGTCCGTTGGTCCTTCTGACTCCCTCTGCCGTCTCATCTCTTCTTCATACAGGAGCTGCCCACATAGTCTCATGTGTCTACTTGATCCAAGAAGCTCACTCTTCACAGGTATCATTTTGAAAGTTGCTACTTTTTGATAAGATAATGCTAATACAACGATGTAGCCAACAGATAATTTATTGGATGTAAATGTAGAATTCTAAGGGCACCCATAAGTTCCTTCCTAAAAAGAATTTATGTCTAGGGAACAAGATCATGGCACTAAATAAAGGAACAGTGTTTGTGGCTTATGAAGTATGTAAACTACTTTGTAGAGCTCCTTTGACAAAGTGTTTCCACACCTGTACAAATAAATGATGAACTTATTAATTCAGAAGGAAAGGTTGGGAAGAAATTGTGTTAAGGAGGGAAACAAAGTTGAAACTCCAGGAACAAAAACTTATTTGTTCTTTGGTTTCTTTACTAAACAGACCCTGAAAACTTTAAGGAACTAATCAAAAAAAAAAAAGAGTGAAGTAATATTTAGGAGGGCAAAGCTGAAGTAATGATAAAGTGTTTTGAAGGCATACATGTAAATAACACCAAAAGCACCCTTTCTATCTCTGAATTCACTAGGTACTAGGATCAGCTCTGGAGATAAGCTCTCTAAGATGGCAAACCAGCTAATGAATGATAAGGTAGGCACTTCAATAGGACTAAGTACTTTTGTCAATGAAGGTCCAGCAATCACTAAAAGACAGGTCAGTAAATCATAGCATGTTTGCATACTTAAAAGGTTTACAAAGGTATCAGTTCTTTCAAGCCATTAAGGAGACTTGAACTTGCTATTTTGAGGTAGGAAAGACAAATGTACTAACTTGGGAAAATGAATTAGAGATGATATGCTACAATGAAGCTCAAGTTTCAAACAGTAGCTCCCAATATTATTTTCACTGTACCATATTTTCTCAAATCATCTCATGACAATTGGTTATGAGACATTCAGCATAATTGAAATATCTAACATGAATTGACTGCACGACTCGATGGCACTGGGTTAACATGATTAAATGTTCTTATTTATGAAAAAGATGGTATATCATTGACATTTTTATACAAGCTATAAGGAATAGTCATAAATATTTTTCTTCAGATAAAATACATACGATGTTTCCAATAAACAATAGGTCACAGACCAATAAAAAACAGAGGTTAATATTCTGGAAGGGTTCTGTTTGAACTGTAAAGATAATATTTACAAATGGCCAGAGTTTGAACTAGAAATTCTAAATGAAAAATGCCAACATAGACTCTACCCCACTGGAGCAAGAGAATACACCAGCAAAACAGATATTATAAAGTCTTAGATATTTTTGGCTTTCAAGCAGATTTTTTTCTATAATTTATCTCTTCATGCTGTAGTTTCATGATTTGGAACTCCAAGGTATTTCAGTGGCAGGCAGGGCCTATTAAAATTTAATTATGATTCCTCTATATTTCTTCTTAGAAAAGAAAACAAAAGTAAGAAGATAATGAATATGAAAATTTTAAAACAAGAGGAAAATTTCAGACATTTTACTGGTTAGCTCAGTTTTTTTGCAGTATCTTTAGAGATGACTTTTAAGTAATTCACCAATAAAATAAAGTGATTGTAATTTGTGAAAGAATATCTTGTTGAAAGATTTGCTGTTATTTTTTTCTTCTGATTTCAGAAAGTATAAAAAAAATTAAGGAAGTGATGAATCCATAAAAAAGTATTCCACTGTTACATGGGTGGGATACAAGAGGGTTTTGTTTCCAGTCCAGAAATGCTTAGGAACCCCAAAGCAGTGAATGCTTAGGATGCTGGGCAAATTGTTATTCAAGAGTTAGGCTCTCAATTTTGTTAAATAATAGTACATTCTAAAGTGGGAAAAACTCATAAGAATGCACAAACAAGAAAATATCTGTTTAAAAAAATGTTTGATAATCTTGTGGGACAGCTAGGCCAATTGGCATAACTTAGTTCATAAAGATAATGTTCTATGTCCTAGTTAGGTAAGCCATAAATTAAATATTATGATCTAGCAAATCTTGTAACACTGCTTATTTTGGCCTTAAAACTATTTCCAACTTCTGTAGTACAACTCTCTATACATGTTGGCTACTCAATAAACATTTAACGCAAATGACAGTATACTAAGTCTAAATTACATCAAAATAGCTATTTATTTCAACTAATTCAATAAATCTGAATGGTGGCAACCAAAGAACAATTATGTGTTTAATCAACTGTAATGTGGAAGTTTTTTTTTATTTATTCTCTAAACATTTACTTTTTATTATACATGTTAAGTTATATGCAAGGTGCTAAGAAAATAAAGAATAAGTCACTCCTTGATTCTAAGATACTCATAGTCCATATCAAACACAACTAATAATGCATGAACAACAGAAGATAAATTAGATAATTGGGACCTCCTAAAAATTAAATATGCTCATCAAAAGAGTTTACTAAAAGAGAACAAAGAGAACCAACAGGCTAGGAAAAAAATCTTTGGCAATGACATATCTGATAAGGGTCTCAGCTCTAAAATATATAGAAAACTTCAACAAATCAACACCAAAAAGGCAACAGTTCAATCAAAAAATGGACAAAGGACATGGACAGACACTTCACCAAAGAGGACATTCAGGCAGCCAACAAACACATGAAAAGATGCTCTTCATTGCTAGCCATTAGAGAGAAACAAATCAAAACTACAATGAGGTACCATCTCACTCCTGCAAAAATAGCACTGATTAAAAAACAAACAAACAGAAAACAACAAATGCTGTCAAGGTTGTAAGAAGATCTTATACGCTGCTGGCGGGATTGTAAAATGCTGCAATTACTATGGAAAATGGTATGGCACTTTCTCAAAAAGCTAGAAATAGAAATAACTTATGATCCAGCAATCCCATTCCTATGTATATGTCCAAGAGATATAAGAACAGTGATATGAGTATACACTCCTATGTTCATTGCAGCATTATTCACAGTAGCAAAAAGATGGAAACAACTTAAGTGCTCATCAGTGGATGAAGGAATGAACAAATGTGGTATATACGCACAATGTAATATTAAGCAGCTGTAAAGAGTAATGAGGAGTCTGCAGAATATCTTATAACACGGATGAACCTGAAGGATGTCTTGCTGAGTGAAATAAGTCAATCGCAAAAGGACAAATATTGTATTGTCTCAGTATTGTAAAAAAGTCAAGAATAGGTATACACACAGAAAGTAACATTCTTTGATGATTATCAGGGATGGGAGGGGAAAGGAGAGGGAATCTCTTTCCAGTTAGTAGATACTTTTTTTTTTTTTTTTGTAATATGAAAGGCAATACCAAATATCAGTGAAGTCTACACAACTTGTCCTAGGTAAATGAAGACACTGAGAAGTATGCAAGAAAAAGGGACAATTTCAGAAAATGCTGTAACCTATATAGTTTTGCAACAACAGTAATAACAACCAAAATATATGTCTGTGGTTACCTAGGTAGATATATATGCATATATGTGTGTAGGAAAGCCTATGTGAACACACATGACTGCATGTATAGGTGTATCTGTAGGCATATGAATATACATGTTTCTGTGAGGTGCATATACATTCATGTAATAACAAACCACATAGAGGGCACAGCAACTGAGACTCTTTCTAGACATATCCAAATACCTGATGGGATTTTTTTACTGGGTTAGAGGGTTTTGGACTGTAGTCTTCTGGGGCAACTCAGTCAATTGGTGTAATGTAGTTCGTAAAGATCATGTGCTATATCCGAGTTTGATGAGTATCATCTGGGGCCTTAAAAGCTTGTGAGCAACCATTTAAGATGCCACTATTAGTCTCTACTTGTCTGGAGCAAAAGAGAATGAAGGAAACCAGAGACTCAAAGAAGAAACTAGCCCACAGTACTAATAGCCCAAACAAACTTCGGCCTCTTCTAGCCTGAAACAAGAAAAACTAGATAGTGTCTGGCTATCACATCAACCATTGTCACCAGGGACACAACAGAAGGCTGCAGATAGAATTAGAAAAAAAAAATGTAGAATGAAATTTAAATTCCTAAAAAAAGCCACATTTATTAGACTGATAGAGACTAGAGGAACCCCCCAAAGGTTATCACCCTAAAGTACCCTTTTAACTTGGCACCAAAGCCACTCCTGGAGGTCACCTTTCAGCCAAATAATAGCTTGGCTTATAAAATAAACAATATTTCCCGAGAGTAATGTGCTCTCTTAAACAATCAACTTAATAAGACCAAATGGTCAACAGATACCCAAAAGCAAAGACAAGACTGTAAGGAGGGGAAAGGAAGCTAGATCAATGGAAAAAACAAATAGAATACAAATAATGAATGCTGACACATTCTGAAAATTGTAATCAATGTCACAGAACAATTTGCATAAAAATTATTAAATGGGAGCCTAATTTGCTGTGTAAACTTTCACCTAAAACACAATAAAATATTTTTTAAAAAAGAAATTCACAGTCTAATAAGGTATTTAAGTAAGTTATATGCATATCTGTGTGTTTGTGTGTTTCTGTAACACAATTTTATAAATGCTGCAAAAAAGTATGAACAAAGAATTTGTTTCTGTTGCTCAGAAACAAGATGAAGAGGTTCAGTTACTAGAAAGGTGAATTTTAAGTTCAGAGCCATACAAATAACAAAGGTGACTATGATTGAGTCCCTAAATAGTGACCTAGATTAATGTGGCCATGGATTTTAGGTAGGATTATAAGATTATATGACATAGGAATATATATGACTCTAATTCTAATATTCAAGTGGAAAGAGGAAGGCCTCTGGACTGAAAAACTGGCAGGCTATCACAGTAGCAGTAGACTACAGTGAAAAAAAGTGAGTATGCTTACATATCTCCAGCTTCTCTTACTGACTTTTCTTTATGGTATGTGCTCTTCCAAAGATATCAAGAAAGATGGAAGGAGCAGTAGATTATGTCTGACTATAAGCACTCACCCAGCACCCCCAAACAGTATACAATTCTGTCATAAAAGAACCTATATTCACACTCAGGTTTTGGACTATGGTGAAGAAAAAGATGATGTGGCTGTAAGATATGAAGACAGAGAGATGGAGAATTAAGAGAAAAAGTAGTATTTGCCTGGAAAATATATATTCATATGTATATAGTTCAAATGAAAAATGAACCACTGTGTTTATAGTAATTTTCTCCTATAATGGGGTTAAAAACAATTTTTATTTTTTCAATTATACTTCCCTATGTTATCTAAGATTTTATAAAGTATGTAGTATTTTGATAATATAAAAAGCTGCTTTTTAAGGGCATGTGGAGCTATGGAAACAACTATCAGAAGTCCTAACATCAGAAATTGTTAAAGTGAACTACCTCTAAGAAGTGGAACCCAGATTAGGGCAGTGAGGGGCAGGGGACCTATGTTTTAGTTTAAGCCTTTGTTTATGTTGTACTTTTGTTATTTTGATTAAAATTGTAGGCTGTTTTTATGTTGCATTTTTGTTGTTTTTGATAAAAATTGTAAAAAAAATAATGTATGTGGCAAAGAAACTTGGGCATTGGGGCAAGATTTTGGTATTATCACTCCTGAGAGAGACAAAATAAAAGATAAATAATTTTTAATTCTATGACTAAGAAAACCACTAATTTTTCCCATGCATTCATGTTTTTTTCTTTGTTTACCAATTTCATCAAATTAAAGTATAATTTTATATTAAGCATTGTATATGTTGTTCTGATTTCCCATAAGAGACTACCTGACCTAAGATTATCACCTTATCATCTTTGAGCCCAAGTCTTCCCATCTAGATAGATGTTTTTCTTCCTGCTTCCATAACCAACCATTCTGTCTCAAAATCTTTACCTCAAAAATCCCATGTTTGAAAAATCAGATCTAACTCTTACTAGGATTTCACCGCACTCTCTATAACACACAATCCTTTGCTAGAGTGCCAACGCATCACTAACCTAACTTCAAGCACTTTGAGATGAGATGTTACAGGGCTATGGTCCATGGTCTTTTTCTACAATGGCTCTGCCACAAGATTTTGAAGCCTGTAAAGAAAAGAAAATGTTCTTAAATTTTACTAATTATCTGAGTTTATATTTAGTAAATTATTCAAAGGATGGTAGTTAATTGATGTCCCAGAAGAGGAGCCAAAATTACTGATGTAATCACACAATACCATCTTGTACGTATATCAATTTCATAACTTCCTGTTTACTAATTACAATTCATTTAGAAACACTGCTTGCCATTTATTGCTGATTACAATATGCAAAATAGCAATTATGCATATTATTAACATGTCAGATTAATTTTTTGTAATTTATATTTGATTACAATGCTATGTTCTGTTCTGCATGCAGTTTAGCTTTTTTTCACTCATGATTGTTTATTCCTGTAGCATGGTCTGTTTCTGATTTTCAGGATTTTGGCTAGTAATCATTTGATTTTAACTCTTCCTAAATTTAAAAAATAATTTTAACATTGGGAAAGGATTAGTAAAATAACAAGTTGAGGTATCAGACACGTAGTAATAGTAAAACATATTGGTTAAAAATTATTCTGGAAGGTATTTCTGAAATACATATTAAGAATCTTTAATCTATGTATGTGTTGGACTCTGTAATCACATTTGTAGAAACTTGTCCTAATGAAATTACAATAAATGCAGAATTATTGAACCAAGATGTTCATGTGGTATTATTTCTGTTAATAAAAAAACAACATAAATTTCAAAATAGAGGATTTTTAACAAAAACTCTGTGCATTCATGTAATAAAATCTTGTGCAGCCATTAAAATCAGATTGCAAAAAGTAATGACATAAAAATGTTTATATATCATACAATATTAAACAAAAAAAAATAAACAGAATGTATAATCACTGTGGCCCCCCTCGTGGGGAAAAAAATACCCACGAAGAACATTCCTATGTATATATAAAATCCATTGCCTTCCAGTGGATTCTGACACATAACAACCCTGTAGGTCGGAATCAACTTGATAGCAATGCCTTTTGTTTTGGAGCCCTGGTGAAACAGTGGTTAAGAGCTCAGGGTGCTAACCAAAATGTCAGTAGTTCAAGTCCCCTTCTGCTCATTGGAAACCCTATGGGGCAGTTCTACTCACTCCTATAGGGTCGTTATGAATTGGAATTGCCTCTATGGCAGCCATGTTTTTTTTTTTTTTTTTAATTAAAAAAATTTATACATATATATAAATGGTTTGTGCTATACTAAAGGCTGGCAATTCAAACCCACCCAGCTGTACTGTGAAAGAAAAAGACTTGGTGACCTGCTTTGGTTAATATTACAGCCAAGAAAGCCCTATGGAACAGTTCTACTCTGTAACACAGGGGGTTGCCATGAGTCAGAACTGACTTAATGGCAAATAACAACACCACAGGTATTCACACAGAAAAGAGACTCAAAGAATATTTCTCTGAACCTGAAAAAGTCTATGGTAGAAGGTAATACTTACCATTTAATTAGCTGTTTTTTTTGTTTGTTTTTGTATTTTAGCATTATTTTTACAAAAAACAAAGTATATTTATCAATGAGATGGATTGATGCACTGGTTGCAACGATGGGCTCAAGCATAGAAACTATTTTGAGGATGGCACAGGACTGGGCAGGGTTCTGTTGTACACAGGGTTGAGTTGGAAGTGACTCAGTGTCATCTAACAACCACAAACATAGTAGAGAGTATAGATACAAGAAGATCCTAATGTGGAAAGAAGTCAGTCATCGTACCTTTAGTTAGCAAATACAATGTGCTCAATCTTGTGTTCACCCCTGTGAAGGACACACAATAGACAACAAAATAAAAACAGAAAAACAAAAGCAGAATAAAACAAAACAATAGCAGAAAAACAAAATAAACAGAAACATAAGAGTAATTTATTTATTAGCTTTAGTACCTTTCTTAACCACTGTATCACCAGGGCTCAACTCTACAGTCATGGGCTTGGTGCTTGGAGTAGCTTTCTTGAGGATTTTTTGGAGTCTTCTACATATAAGTTCACGTTATCTGTGAAAAGACATAATTTTACTTCTATCTTCCTAATTTGCATACCTTTTTTTTCTGTACTTGTCTGATTACTGGTGAAGACTTTCAGTCCAATATTGAATAGCTGTGGTGAGAGCAGGGATCCTTGTCTTGTTTCTCTCCTTAAGGAAGCCTATTCTTTCTTCCTTTAGTATGGCATTAGCTGTGTGTTTTTTATAAATGCCATTTATCATACTGAGAAATACCCCTTCTATTCCTACCTGTTGAATGTTTTTATCATAAAAAGTTATTGGATTTTGTCAAATGCCTGCTCTGTTATGATTGAGATGATTGTGTTTTTATTTTCCTTTATTCTATTAAAGTGACATATAGGTAAGTGTACAGACACCTAAGTTTGCTGGTGGTTACCAGGGGTGGACTAGAGAGAAGGGGAAAGAGGACTCAATGCTTAGGGGACACTGAGTTTCTGGTAGAGATGATGGGAAAATTTTGGAATGGATAAGGGTGATGGTTGAACAACAGGATGAACATAATAAATGTCACTATACTGTACGTATATTGTTGAAATGGCAAATGTTTTATTATGTGTATACTTACCATAATAAAAACAAAACAATACAAAACATGAGAGGTATGGTTTCTTTCAAGAAGGGGATTTATAAAACCATATAAAAGGCTTCAAAAGGAATTACTGAATTTCTCTGCATAAACTAAATGCTGTGATACTTCAAACTGGAATACCCTGATAAAACCTTACAGATACCAGCAGCAGCAGCAGCGACTACAACAACAGTAACAACTTCGAGATCTGGGAGCGTTAGGTTTGATTTGGTTAGATGAAGAGGTGAATTCAGATAGAGGGGAAAACTGAGAGAAAATTCATGGAGAAACTCATGTGTTCTAGGTAGCTTTGTATATCACCAAAGGAGGAGGTATTCTGGGCTGACTAAACCAGGCGATGAACTTGCGGTGCGGTGGGATGGAAGGTGGGTAAGTAGAATTGGGTCATACTGTGGATAGCCAGGTACACAAAAAAGCTAAGTTAGGAGTTTGTAAACAGAAGAATTATAAGGACAGAGACCATTAATTTTATTTGTCAATAATATGCAGAAATTATTTGGGGTGGGGAACATGCAATTTAATCTGCAACTTCATATTGGACTCTGTTTTTATTCAGAATTGTCGCATCTACTCTAGTTTGCCGTTTTTATAATAATCTCTCTACGTGTCTAGGCACATTGCAGTCTGAAGGTAGAAGGACCCATAGAATATGGGTTGGTAGCAACTTAATATTGAAGGAATAAAGAACTTCAAACACATTGATTACTGATTCTAAGAGGGAGCAACAAGTTGCTGAGTAGGTCAACAACATTTGATAGCTGTATGGTGTCTTTAACTTACTTTAGCATATTTCCAATAGATAATCGCACATCTTTGTTATACCCTAGGTGAATTCAATTGTCCTTTTCAGGAATTTACAACCCAGAGGTGGTACCTAGCTTTGCAACAAAAGGTACTTATCCAGAGGCAAGTACTACAAACACTTGACTTGTTTTTATTTCCGATTAATACCGGAAGGCTTAATAAGCATTAGATCTGGCCTTTTATTGAAAAAATTGTGAATTAGAAAAATAGATTTTGGAGATAGGTTCATATTGTTTAAATTAGTAGTTTTTAAAATAGGTGGATTGCATAAAATATTACATGAACAAAACATAAGAATATAATGACGCCTGTTGCTGTTAATGAGTTAAGGATGGCACCCTATATCCATCAACCGGGCCGGAGGATTTCTGATCTCTTGGTGCTGACTAAACCCCATTGCCCTGGAGTCAATTCCAACTCGCAGCAACCCTATAGGACAAAGTAGAACCGTCCCGTAGCGTTTCCAAGGCTGTAATATTTACAGAAGCAGGCTCCTACATCTTTCTCCCTCAGAGCTGTGGGTGGGTTCAAACTGCCGACCTTTTTGGTTAGCAGCTGACTGCTTAACCACAGTGCCGTCAGGGAGCCTTTGGTGCTTGCCAGGTGGGTAAAAATTAAACCTGCACCTGGAATGTTACTATGCCTATATTGAAACCCTCATGCCGTGGAAAGTGAAGTCAAGACGTCATGAAGCTTAGGGAATAGAAACTATATGAAAAAACTTGGTGTCAGTTTGCCTAATAATGTTCTTTTTAAAAATCTGAATGTGTAGTAGAGCTTTCC